>NC_021161.2:51056498-51105917 GCF_000331145.2 Cicer arietinum
AATTAAACTCATTAAAATTTTCAAGATAATAATCAAAATATTCTCTTATGTATTTACATAGAAAACTATGTATTTCATTTTTTTAATTTAAAAATAAATTAATAAGTAAATTAGGAAAATGAGAGAGAAATATACCGGACGAGTTTTTTGGCTAGTAACGGCATGAATTAAAGCCGCAGCGCTTGTTGATGCTACAACTCCAAAACCCAACGCTCTAAATCCTATTCATTATCAAACTTTTATATTGTCAATTAATCCTAATAAATTAATAAATAACTGTAGAATTCGTGTTATAAATTTTTATATATTTATATTTTTTAAAATTTTATACAATTACATGGCAATATATATTCACATATTTAAGTACTTTAAACTTTTAATATTAATTGTGAAATTTAAAAATATAATTAAAAAAATTGTTATAGAAATTAACTATGGTACGACAACAACAAAAAACTAACCTTCAAAAGTTTCTTTTGGATAGATGATTCCATCGTGGTTCCTATCAAAAAATGCAACGTGTTTTTGCAAAACACTGTATCCACTTGAATTATCTGCATATTGTTTGTATATTAGTTAACATGCCAACAAAGTTTATCATATTTTGGCAATATTGTTTGCAAATTAGTTAACTTATGAACAAAGTTTATTATATTTTGTTAAAATAAAATACATTATATTAATATCAACAAAAGAAATTAAATTAAAAAGAATACGAAAAAAATAAAGGTAAAGATTTTCACATACTTGCGGGTGGAGTTGCAGTTGCAATAACTATTTGATAGAAGACATAGAAAAATGAAATAAGTAGTGGGAGACTAACTTGATATGAATTCATTGTTATGTTTGTGGTTATGCTTAAAGATTTTTTGACAATATATATAGAGAAGAGAAAATTGAATTATTAATGCTGATTTATTATCTTGGCTCTGCCTATGGTAGATTATAATATGATTATATTTTAATAACACAATAATGTGATAATACTTGTTATGTATAATTCTCAAAAGTGATGTTTGACTCTTACTTTTTTTAATTAATCTTCCATACTGTTTCTTTAAATAATTTATTTCTCTATTTGTTTTGAATAAGATTTTTTTTATTATTAAAAATATTATTTTTGTTAACACAATAATACTTTCATAATTTAATAATAATGTTATTTTTTTATTAATTTATTAATAATAATAAATTGCTTTGTTAGTTCAGCGGTAACTAACCTCACTTTTATAAACATAAAATTTATAGTTTCCCATTTTTTATATTTTTTATAAATAAATGAATTAATTTCGAGTAAGAAATTTTTTTATCATACTTTCATCTCCTCCACTCTCATATGTTGAGCTGGAAACATAAAAGTTTTTGGTATAAATCAATTTCAAGTCAAAAAGTTAATTATTTTTTCTAAAAATATTTTTAAATGCCTAAAAATATAGTGAAGGTGTAAGACCCATAATTTTAAAGTTCCATTTATGTATTTTTTGTGTATTTTGGATTTTAGCTCGGAGGCTTTTAAGCCAAAGTTAATAATATTTTGGAGTTTTATAATCAAAAAGATATTTCGATGCCAATTAGAATTTCTCGTCGATAAATAAATTGAAATTAACTGCGGTAAATACTTTACGGTTAATTTAAGGCGTTTCGGGTGAAACGGTGATTTAATAAATATCTAGATTTTGAGATATTTGTTAAGTTATATTTATTATATTTATATATGTTTGTTTGGAGGGAAAAAGAAAGGAAAACTAGAAGGAAGGAAAAGGAAAAGAAAATAGTATATAAAGGAAGGAAGGAAAAAGGAAGAAAGGAAAAACAAAGGAAAGAAATAGAAAGGAAGGAAAATCTCGAATTCCATCTCCTTCCTCTGAACATCTCACGTGAAAACCAAAAATCCATCCTTCTCCATTTTTCGTTTTCGTTGCTTCCTTTTCTTCAAAGCTAGTGACCCAAGGTTGGGTGTGAGTTAGATCAAGGTTTTCGCAACTCCACTCTTCCTCTTTGATTCGAAAACGAAGAAAAACGGTTTTGAGATCCAAACACAAACCCCTTCGTTTCTCCTAGATCCAAACCTCATTTATTCTGTTTTCATTAAGAATCCCTCACCAAATCGATTAGGAAATCGATTGGCTCGAGACCAGGGGCTCAGGAACCAATCAATCGATTTACCAATCGATTGAATTCAGCCCAGGATTCTGTTTTCATTAAGAATCCCTCACCAAATCGATTAGGAAATCGATTGGCTCGAGACCAGGGGCTCAGGAACCAATCAATCGATTTACCAATCGATTGAATTCAGCCCAGGATTCTGTTTTCATTAAGAATCCCTCACCAAATCGATTAGGAAATCGATTGGCTCGAGACCAGGGGCTCAGGAACCAATCAATCGATTTACCAATCGATTGAATTCAGCCCAGGATTCTGTTTTCATTAAGAATCCCTCACCAAATCGATTAGGAAATCGATTGGCTCGAGACCAGGGGCTCAGGAACCAATCAATCGATTTACCAATCGATTGAATTCAGCCCAGGATTCTGTTTTCATTAAGAATCCCTCACCAAATCGATTAGGAAATCGATTGGCTCGAGACCAGGGGCTCAGGAACCAATCAATCGATTTACCAATCGATTGAATTCAGCCCAGGATTCTGTTTTCATTAAGAATCCCTCACCAAATCGATTAGGAAATCGATTGGCTCGAGACCAGGGGCTCAGGAACCAATCAATCGATTTACCAATCGATTGAATTCAGCCCAGGATTCTGTTTTCATTAAGAATCCCTCACCAAATCGATTAGGAAATCGATTGGCTCGAGACCAGGGGCTCAGGAACCAATCAATCGATTTACCAATCGATTGAATTCAGCCCAGGATTCTGTTTTCATTAAGAATCCCTCACCAAATCGATTAGGAAATCGATTGGCTCGAGACCAGGGGCTCAGGAACCAATCAATCGATTTACCAATCGATTGAATTCAGCCCAGGATTCTGTTTTCATTAAGAATCCCTCACCAAATCGATTAGGAAATCGATTGGCTCGAGACCAGGGGCTCAGGAACCAATCAATCGATTTACCAATCGATTGAATTCAGCCCAGGATTCTGTTTTCATTAAGAATCCCTCACCAAATCGATTAGGAAATCGATTGGCTCGAGACCAGGGGCTCAGGAACCAATCAATCGATTTACCAATCGATTGAATTCAGCCCAGGATTCTGTTTTCATTAAGAATCCCTCACCAAATCGATTAGGAAATCGATTGGCTCGAGACCAGGGGCTCAGGAACCAATCAATCGATTTACCAATCGATTGAATTCAGCCCAGGATTCTGTTTTCATTAAGAATCCCTCACCAAATCGATTAGGAAATCGATTGGCTCGAGACCAGGGGCTCAGGAACCAATCAATCGATTTACCAATCGATTGAATTCAGCCCAGGATTCTGTTTTCATTAAGAATCCCTCACCAAATCGATTAGGAAATCGATTGGCTCGAGACCAGGGGCTCAGGAACCAATCAATCGATTTACCAATCGATTGAATTCAGCCCAGGATTCTGTTTTCATTAAGAATCCCTCACCAAATCGATTAGGAAATCGATTGGCTCGAGACCAGGGGCTCAGGAACCAATCAATCGATTTACCAATCGATTGAATTCAGCCCAGGATTCTGTTTTCATTAAGAATCCCTCACCAAATCGATTAGGAAATCGATTGGCTCGAGACCAGGGGCTCAGGAACCAATCAATCGATTTACCAATCGATTGAATTCAGCCCAGGATTCTGTTTTCATTAAGAATCCCTCACCAAATCGATTAGGAAATCGATTGGCTCGAGACCAGGGGCTCAGGAACCAATCAATCGATTTACCAATCGATTGAATTCAGCCCAGGATTCTGTTTTCATTAAGAATCCCTCACCAAATCGATTAGGAAATCGATTGGCTCGAGACCAGGGGCTCAGGAACCAATCAATCGATTTACCAATCGATTGAATTCAGCCCAGGATTCTGTTTTCATTAAGAATCCCTCACCAAATCGATTAGGAAATCGATTGGCTCGAGACCAGGGGCTCAGGAACCAATCAATCGATTTACCAATCGATTGAATTCAGCCCAGGATTCTGTTTTCATTAAGAATCCCTCACCAAATCGATTAGGAAATCGATTGGCTCGAGACCAGGGGCTCAGGAACCAATCAATCGATTTACCAATCGATTGAATTCAGCCCAGGATTCTGTTTTCATTAAGAATCCCTCACCAAATCGATTAGGAAATCGATTGGCTCGAGACCAGGGGCTCAGGAACCAATCAATCGATTTACCAATCGATTGAATTCAGCCCAGGATTCTGTTTTCATTAAGAATCCCTCACCAAATCGATTAGGAAATCGATTGGCTCGAGACCAGGGGCTCAGGAACCAATCAATCGATTTACCAATCGATTGAATTCAGCCCAGGATTCTGTTTTCATTAAGAATCCCTCACCAAATCGATTAGGAAATCGATTGGCTCGAGACCAGGGGCTCAGGAACCAATCAATCGATTTACCAATCGATTGAATTCAGCCCAGGATTCTGTTTTCATTAAGAATCCCTCACCAAATCGATTAGGAAATCGATTGGCTCGAGACCAGGGGCTCAGGAACCAATCAATCGATTTACCAATCGATTGAATTCAGCCCAGGATTCTGTTTTCATTAAGAATCCCTCACCAAATCGATTAGGAAATCGATTGGCTCGAGACCAGGGGCTCAGGAACCAATCAATCGATTTACCAATCGATTGAATTCAGCCCAGGATTCTGTTTTCATTAAGAATCCCTCACCAAATCGATTAGGAAATCGATTGGCTCGAGACCAGGGGCTCAGGAACCAATCAATCGATTTACCAATCGATTGAATTCAGCCCAGGATTCTGTTTTCATTAAGAATCCCTCACCAAATCGATTAGGAAATCGATTGGCTCGAGACCAGGGGCTCAGGAACCAATCAATCGATTTACCAATCGATTGAATTCAGCCCAGGATTCTGTTTTCATTAAGAATCCCTCACCAAATCGATTAGGAAATCGATTGGCTCGAGACCAGGGGCTCAGGAACCAATCAATCGATTTACCAATCGATTGAATTCAGCCCAGGATTCTGTTTTCATTAAGAATCCCTCACCAAATCGATTAGGAAATCGATTGGCTCGAGACCAGGGGCTCAGGAACCAATCAATCGATTTACCAATCGATTGAATTCAGCCCAGGATTCTGTTTTCATTAAGAATCCCTCACCAAATCGATTAGGAAATCGATTGGCTCGAGACCAGGGGCTCAGGAACCAATCAATCGATTTACCAATCGATTGAATTCAGCCCAGGATTCTGTTTTCATTAAGAATCCCTCACCAAATCGATTAGGAAATCGATTGGCTCGAGACCAGGGGCTCAGGAACCAATCAATCGATTTACCAATCGATTGAATTCAGCCCAGGATTCTGTTTTCATTAAGAATCCCTCACCAAATCGATTAGGAAATCGATTGGCTCGAGACCAGGGGCTCAGGAACCAATCAATCGATTTACCAATCGATTGAATTCAGCCCAGGATTCTGTTTTCATTAAGAATCCCTCACCAAATCGATTAGGAAATCGATTGGCTCGAGACCAGGGGCTCAGGAACCAATCAATCGATTTACCAATCGATTGAATTCAGCCCAGGATTCTGTTTTCATTAAGAATCCCTCACCAAATCGATTAGGAAATCGATTGGCTCGAGACCAGGGGCTCAGGAACCAATCAATCGATTTACCAATCGATTGAATTCAGCCCAGGATTCTGTTTTCATTAAGAATCCCTCACCAAATCGATTAGGAAATCGATTGGCTCGAGACCAGGGGCTCAGGAACCAATCAATCGATTTACCAATCGATTGAATTCAGCCCAGGATTCTGTTTTCATTAAGAATCCCTCACCAAATCGATTAGGAAATCGATTGGCTCGAGACCAGGGGCTCAGGAACCAATCAATCGATTTACCAATCGATTGAATTCAGCCCAGGATTCTGTTTTCATTAAGAATCCCTCACCAAATCGATTAGGAAATCGATTGGCTCGAGACCAGGGGCTCAGGAACCAATCAATCGATTTACCAATCGATTGAATTCAGCCCAGGATTCTGTTTTCATTAAGAATCCCTCACCAAATCGATTAGGAAATCGATTGGCTCGAGACCAGGGGCTCAGGAACCAATCAATCGATTTACCAATCGATTGAATTCAGCCCAGGATTCTGTTTTCATTAAGAATCCCTCACCAAATCGATTAGGAAATCGATTGGCTCGAGACCAGGGGCTCAGGAACCAATCAATCGATTTACCAATCGATTGAATTCAGCCCAGGATTCTGTTTTCATTAAGAATCCCTCACCAAATCGATTAGGAAATCGATTGGCTCGAGACCAGGGGCTCAGGAACCAATCAATCGATTTACCAATCGATTGAATTCAGCCCAGGATTCTGTTTTCATTAAGAATCCCTCACCAAATCGATTAGGAAATCGATTGGCTCGAGACCAGGGGCTCAGGAACCAATCAATCGATTTACCAATCGATTGAATTCAGCCCAGGATTCTGTTTTCATTAAGAATCCCTCACCAAATCGATTAGGAAATCGATTGGCTCGAGACCAGGGGCTCAGGAACCAATCAATCGATTTACCAATCGATTGAATTCAGCCCAGGATTCTGTTTTCATTAAGAATCCCTCACCAAATCGATTAGGAAATCGATTGGCTCGAGACCAGGGGCTCAGGAACCAATCAATCGATTTACCAATCGATTGAATTCAGCCCAGGATTCTGTTTTCATTAAGAATCCCTCACCAAATCGATTAGGAAATCGATTGGCTCGAGACCAGGGGCTCAGGAACCAATCAATCGATTTACCAATCGATTGAATTCAGCCCAGGATTCTGTTTTCATTAAGAATCCCTCACCAAATCGATTAGGAAATCGATTGGCTCGAGACCAGGGGCTCAGGAACCAATCAATCGATTTACCAATCGATTGAATTCAGCCCAGGATTCTGTTTTCATTAAGAATCCCTCACCAAATCGATTAGGAAATCGATTGGCTCGAGACCAGGGGCTCAGGAACCAATCAATCGATTTACCAATCGATTGAATTCAGCCCAGGATTCTGTTTTCATTAAGAATCCCTCACCAAATCGATTAGGAAATCGATTGGCTCGAGACCAGGGGCTCAGGAACCAATCAATCGATTTACCAATCGATTGAATTCAGCCCAGGATTCTGTTTTCATTAAGAATCCCTCACCAAATCGATTAGGAAATCGATTGGCTCGAGACCAGGGGCTCAGGAACCAATCAATCGATTTACCAATCGATTGAATTCAGCCCAGGATTCTGTTTTCATTAAGAATCCCTCACCAAATCGATTAGGAAATCGATTGGCTCGAGACCAGGGGCTCAGGAACCAATCAATCGATTTACCAATCGATTGAATTCAGCCCAGGATTCTGTTTTCATTAAGAATCCCTCACCAAATCGATTAGGAAATCGATTGGCTCGAGACCAGGGGCTCAGGAACCAATCAATCGATTTACCAATCGATTGAATTCAGCCCAGGATTCTGTTTTCATTAAGAATCCCTCACCAAATCGATTAGGAAATCGATTGGCTCGAGACCAGGGGCTCAGGAACCAATCAATCGATTTACCAATCGATTGAATTCAGCCCAGGATTCTGTTTTCATTAAGAATCCCTCACCAAATCGATTAGGAAATCGATTGGCTCGAGACCAGGGGCTCAGGAACCAATCAATCGATTTACCAATCGATTGAATTCAGCCCAGGATTCTGTTTTCATTAAGAATCCCTCACCAAATCGATTAGGAAATCGATTGGCTCGAGACCAGGGGCTCAGGAACCAATCAATCGATTTACCAATCGATTGAATTCAGCCCAGGATTCTGTTTTCATTAAGAATCCCTCACCAAATCGATTAGGAAATCGATTGGCTCGAGACCAGGGGCTCAGGAACCAATCAATCGATTTACCAATCGATTGAATTCAGCCCAGGATTCTGTTTTCATTAAGAATCCCTCACCAAATCGATTAGGAAATCGATTGGCTCGAGACCAGGGGCTCAGGAACCAATCAATCGATTTACCAATCGATTGAATTCAGCCCAGGATTCTGTTTTCATTAAGAATCCCTCACCAAATCGATTAGGAAATCGATTGGCTCGAGACCAGGGGCTCAGGAACCAATCAATCGATTTACCAATCGATTGAATTCAGCCCAGGATTCTGTTTTCATTAAGAATCCCTCACCAAATCGATTAGGAAATCGATTGGCTCGAGACCAGGGGCTCAGGAACCAATCAATCGATTTACCAATCGATTGAATTCAGCCCAGGATTCTGTTTTCATTAAGAATCCCTCACCAAATCGATTAGGAAATCGATTGGCTCGAGACCAGGGGCTCAGGAACCAATCAATCGATTTACCAATCGATTGAATTCAGCCCAGGATTCTGTTTTCATTAAGAATCCCTCACCAAATCGATTAGGAAATCGATTGGCTCGAGACCAGGGGCTCAGGAACCAATCAATCGATTTACCAATCGATTGAATTCAGCCCAGGATTCTGTTTTCATTAAGAATCCCTCACCAAATCGATTAGGAAATCGATTGGCTCGAGACCAGGGGCTCAGGAACCAATCAATCGATTTACCAATCGATTGAATTCAGCCCAGGATTCTGTTTTCATTAAGAATCCCTCACCAAATCGATTAGGAAATCGATTGGCTCGAGACCAGGGGCTCAGGAACCAATCAATCGATTTACCAATCGATTGAATTCAGCCCAGGATTCTGTTTTCATTAAGAATCCCTCACCAAATCGATTAGGAAATCGATTGGCTCGAGACCAGGGGCTCAGGAACCAATCAATCGATTTACCAATCGATTGAATTCAGCCCAGGATTCTGTTTTCATTAAGAATCCCTCACCAAATCGATTAGGAAATCGATTGGCTCGAGACCAGGGGCTCAGGAACCAATCAATCGATTTACCAATCGATTGAATTCAGCCCAGGATTCTGTTTTCATTAAGAATCCCTCACCAAATCGATTAGGAAATCGATTGGCTCGAGACCAGGGGCTCAGGAACCAATCAATCGATTTACCAATCGATTGAATTCAGCCCAGGATTCTGTTTTCATTAAGAATCCCTCACCAAATCGATTAGGAAATCGATTGGCTCGAGACCAGGGGCTCAGGAACCAATCAATCGATTTACCAATCGATTGAATTCAGCCCAGGATTCTGTTTTCATTAAGAATCCCTCACCAAATCGATTAGGAAATCGATTGGCTCGAGACCAGGGGCTCAGGAACCAATCAATCGATTTACCAATCGATTGAATTCAGCCCAGGATTCTGTTTTCATTAAGAATCCCTCACCAAATCGATTAGGAAATCGATTGGCTCGAGACCAGGGGCTCAGGAACCAATCAATCGATTTACCAATCGATTGAATTCAGCCCAGGATTCTGTTTTCATTAAGAATCCCTCACCAAATCGATTAGGAAATCGATTGGCTCGAGACCAGGGGCTCAGGAACCAATCAATCGATTTACCAATCGATTGAATTCAGCCCAGGATTCTGTTTTCATTAAGAATCCCTCACCAAATCGATTAGGAAATCGATTGGCTCGAGACCAGGGGCTCAGGAACCAATCAATCGATTTACCAATCGATTGAATTCAGCCCAGGATTCTGTTTTCATTAAGAATCCCTCACCAAATCGATTAGGAAATCGATTGGCTCGAGACCAGGGGCTCAGGAACCAATCAATCGATTTACCAATCGATTGAATTCAGCCCAGGATTCTGTTTTCATTAAGAATCCCTCACCAAATCGATTAGGAAATCGATTGGCTCGAGACCAGGGGCTCAGGAACCAATCAATCGATTTACCAATCGATTGAATTCAGCCCAGGATTCTGTTTTCATTAAGAATCCCTCACCAAATCGATTAGGAAATCGATTGGCTCGAGACCAGGGGCTCAGGAACCAATCAATCGATTTACCAATCGATTGAATTCAGCCCAGGATTCTGTTTTCATTAAGAATCCCTCACCAAATCGATTAGGAAATCGATTGGCTCGAGACCAGGGGCTCAGGAACCAATCAATCGATTTACCAATCGATTGAATTCAGCCCAGGATTCTGTTTTCATTAAGAATCCCTCACCAAATCGATTAGGAAATCGATTGGCTCGAGACCAGGGGCTCAGGAACCAATCAATCGATTTACCAATCGATTGAATTCAGCCCAGGATTCTGTTTTCATTAAGAATCCCTCACCAAATCGATTAGGAAATCGATTGGCTCGAGACCAGGGGCTCAGGAACCAATCAATCGATTTACCAATCGATTGAATTCAGCCCAGGATTCTGTTTTCATTAAGAATCCCTCACCAAATCGATTAGGAAATCGATTGGCTCGAGACCAGGGGCTCAGGAACCAATCAATCGATTTACCAATCGATTGAATTCAGCCCAGGATTCTGTTTTCATTAAGAATCCCTCACCAAATCGATTAGGAAATCGATTGGCTCGAGACCAGGGGCTCAGGAACCAATCAATCGATTTACCAATCGATTGAATTCAGCCCAGGATTCTGTTTTCATTAAGAATCCCTCACCAAATCGATTAGGAAATCGATTGGCTCGAGACCAGGGGCTCAGGAACCAATCAATCGATTTACCAATCGATTGAATTCAGCCCAGGATTCTGTTTTCATTAAGAATCCCTCACCAAATCGATTAGGAAATCGATTGGCTCGAGACCAGGGGCTCAGGAACCAATCAATCGATTTACCAATCGATTGAATTCAGCCCAGGATTCTGTTTTCATTAAGAATCCCTCACCAAATCGATTAGGAAATCGATTGGCTCGAGACCAGGGGCTCAGGAACCAATCAATCGATTTACCAATCGATTGAATTCAGCCCAGGATTCTGTTTTCATTAAGAATCCCTCACCAAATCGATTAGGAAATCGATTGGCTCGAGACCAGGGGCTCAGGAACCAATCAATCGATTTACCAATCGATTGAATTCAGCCCAGGATTCTGTTTTCATTAAGAATCCCTCACCAAATCGATTAGGAAATCGATTGGCTCGAGACCAGGGGCTCAGGAACCAATCAATCGATTTACCAATCGATTGAATTCAGCCCAGGATTCTGTTTTCATTAAGAATCCCTCACCAAATCGATTAGGAAATCGATTGGCTCGAGACCAGGGGCTCAGGAACCAATCAATCGATTTACCAATCGATTGAATTCAGCCCAGGATTCTGTTTCATTAAGAATCCCTCACCAAATCGATTAGGAAATCGATTGGCTCGAGACCAGGGGCTCAGGAACCAATCAATCGATTTACCAATCGATTGAATTCAGCCCAGGATTCTGTTTTCATTAAGAATCCCTCACCAAATCGATTAGGAAATCGATTGGCTCGAAACCGGGGGCTCAGGAACCAATTAATCGATTTACCAATCGATTGAATTCAGCCCAGGATTCTGTTTTCATTAAAAACCTTCACCCCAATCGATTTCCCAATCGATTGGCTCAGTGAAAATCCTCAGTTTTAGTTGTATGATTAATTGCTCATGAATCTATCCATGTCTTGTTTTATTATGTGTTAATTAGGAGATTGAGAACTGCATTTTACCTTCATTTTCATTGGCAATGTACTGTATGAACTTTTCGCATATTGAAAATCCTGTTAAGGTGCATGCTTAGTTGAAAAGTTGTTTTGAGCATTCAAAAACTTAATTGCTATGTGTTAACTGTTATTTTCTGGTTGGTGACCCTTTACACTATTGTGGAAATCTGGGCTTTGCCCTCAGATGAGAGTCAGGACGGCCCTACCGGTTCGTACCCTACGGACAGGAATGGAGATGGGAACGCTTGACTGCAGTTACGTTAGGAGGATCTCACGGGGCGCGTGGAGATTACTCAGGGTGTATAGCTTTTTGGTAGGATGATCAGATTAGGATGATGTATAGGGACTAGGGGTCCTTCTTTTTGGTTTGGAGTTTTTTTAGTTTGGAAAATTGTACTTATACAAATATTATCAGTTTGATATCATCTTTGGATGGGTTCCATGTACCATTGATGTTATGTAAATGTTTTGGATTTATAATTGGAGAAACTTTTCCGCTGCGTAAATTATAATGACTCAATTATTTATCCGAAAGCATTTCCTCATTTGTTTTACTTTGTTTTATTTTAATTTCTTTTGAAAAAAATAAAAATATACCCTCGCTTTGAAAAACGGGGTGTTACAGAAGGCTTATTAGCATGGTCATATGAACATCTCAAAAGCATTAGTTCTATTATCTAAACAATAAATAAATAACAAATGCAATTTACATTTGTACATACATTGGTTCTTTTTGTTACAACTGGATGATTTATATAACAAATATTTATCTTATGTTAATTATAACTAAAAGTATTTTGTGGATATAATTTAATGTATTAATAATTTAATTGAGTGTGCTAAAAATAAATTAGAAGAAAAACAAAAGAATTAGATTCATAATCAAAGGAAACACTTAGAATTAGAGGAAGCGTTTAAGATCAGAGAAAGCGCCCACAATCAGAGGAAGCGCCTTAGATATGAGGAAGTGCGTCAACGAGAAGAAGCAAATTAATATAAAACATAATAAATGGACGAGTCAGAGGAAATGAACAACATGCACCCTCCAAAGGAAATGCCTCTAAGTACCTGACTCTACATATGTTTGTGTGGACGATTATAAAGTGTTAAAGATTGAAGGAATGAGGGTTAAATATAATGGGTCAACTGTTATGTTAATGTGTTTTTCTAAACCCCCTTTAAACGTTCTATTCTGCCTTTGATCCACTATTATGCCTCTGATTCGCTTCTTCGTCTTATCAGACTATGGGTAATGGGTTAAATAAGGATGCTTTACTTTTTTACTATGTGTTCTAAATATCATTACACCAAAAATTATGTTTGATAAACTTAGTATTTTGTGTTTGGTATGCTGAATTATGACAGAAAGACCTGGAGGACATGGAAAGCCAAGACGAAATACTCCACCAGAGGATGATGCTCCTCCTCCACCACCACCTACTAATGGACCATGGGAACACATACCAGAAGCTATTCAATTTCAAGCAATTGCTACCACAAACCTGGTTCAACATTTGGCACAATCTAGGGGTAGCAACCAAGCCGCCAACAAAACCTTTTATGATTTCCTTAAGATGCAACCTTTAGTCTTTAAGGGAAGCCATGATCCAACTAAGGCACAAGTCTGGATTGAAGAAGTGAAGAAGGCATTCGAGGTGGTACAATATTCAGAGGAGCAAAAGGTAACATTTGTTGCTCATCTAATGAAAGGTGAGGTAGAGTATTGGTGGAAGGAAACAAAGGCTCAATTGTTGACTTTGGGAACACCATTGAATTGGGAACCCTTTGAGTCAACCTTCTTAGATAAATACTATCCAAAGAGTGCTAGGAGATGGAAGGAATTGGATTTTGTCCACCTATAACAAGGAAATATGTCAGTGGTTATGTTTGTGACCAAGTTTGAAGAACTAACAAGATTTTCATCATATTCTCAATTTGCACCGAATGAAGAGTGAAAAATCAACCAATTCGAATGGGGTTTAAGCCCTAATATCGAATGGCAGCAAAAGGGGATTCTAATAAATTCAATCAACAATTAAAGGTGAAGATCTCACCAGGAAAAGGGAAATAGACTCATACATCAAATTATCCTCGTGCAAGAAGATGCCTGAGGTGTGTTAAGAAGCATGGAGGAGACTCCATAGAGGGAAAACATGTCTCCTACTTCTACAAGCAACCAAGATACGTTGTTTCTTCTCGATACATGGTGATGGTTACTACATTTATCATTACGAAAACTAAATAAATAAACCCGAGATAAATATTTGACACGTATACATAAAAAAAACACAAAACAAATATTTTTTTTCATTGATAAATATTAAAAATGTGGTATAAATATTTATAATTAAAGTATAAAAAAATATTGAATAAATATTTGTCAATAAAAAATGCAAAATATCATAGGACATGTATTTGTCATCAATAAATATTATTAAAAAAAATGCAACAAATATTTTTCATTTTAAAAAAATTAAAAAATCCCAAACAAATAATACGATAAATATTTTTCAGTAATAAATATAAAAATTAAAGAACAAATATTTGTTGTTGATGCATAAAAAAAATATTTTTTATTGAAAATACTAAAATTCATGGGATAAATATTTATAATTGATGCATAAAAAATATTTTTCAATGATAAATATAAAAAATCATGGGATAAATTATTATGATTGATAAATATTAAAAAAAAAACATTGAACAAATTATTCACGTTGAAACATAGAAAAATATAAATAATTTTTTTTATGACTAATATTTTATAATTGATGATGGAATTTTTCGATGACTTTGGCGTTGGATTATCGAAGATTAACAAATTCAGATATCGAATAACTTTTCTATGGTGCTCGTGTTCAACTAGTGAAGTAGCTTTTGTTAAGCTGCACATATAACGAGGGAATGGTGTTTAAGGAGAAGATGAAAAACCTTTGGTTTTTTCTCATTTTAGTCCTTGGATAAGCAAGTGAAATTTGGTGATTCAAAGTGAGCCACGTTTTCATATGATATGTCAATCTATAATCTATAAGACAGATCGAGCTTTTTCTTTTTTTTATAACTGAAAAATATAAAAGTATAAATAATTTTTCTATTATTTCAATTGTTGTTTGATCAACCTCAATGCCTTTGGAAGCTAGTTTATGACCAAGAACAAAGTCTTTTTTAACTATACACTACAAGAAAAAAACATTAATTTGTAGCCAATTTTACAAATATTTTGTGGCCGAAAAAAACTCTCACAAATTAGTGATCGAAAAAGCCCTCACAAATACAAAAATTGAAATTGGTCTTTATTAGTGATTGAAAAAGCCCTCACAAAGGATTAAAAATTTAGGTGGATGTTGTGGTTGCCTAAGCCCTCACAAAATCACAACATTGTGATTTTGTGAGGGCTTAGACAGTCACAAAATCCAGATAAATTTTTAAGATTTTTGTTAGGGCTTTTTCAGCCACAAAATATAAATTTTGTGAGGGTAAAGGCAGTCACAAATACTTGAAGTGACGTTGCAGTTTGTGCCACAAAAGCCTGGTCTGTTGCATTTTGTGGCTGCAAAGGCCGCCACAAAGGAATAAAGAGACGTTGGTTTTTCTGGTCGTCCAGGCCGCCACAAATATTTATATCCGTTGCATTTTGTGGCGGCAAAGGCCGCCACAAACGCCCAATGGACCGTTGCCATTTGTGGTTGTCCAGGCTGCCACAAATCCATGCCTTTTTGACCGTTTTGGCCGCCACAAATGACACATAGCCGTTGCTTATTGTGGTTGTTTTGGCCGCCACAAAGGATCAACCCAATCCTATATATATTACTCCACTCCTCTTATCATTTTTCACTTCTAACTATTCTCTCCACCTTCTCTCTACAAAAAATATTCATCCAACCTTGATTCAATTTTGGTAAGTTTATATTATATTATATATGTAGTTTTTTTTTTGTTTTTTTAATTGAAGTTATTTATGTAATTAATATTATTGAATTTTTATTTTGACAGTGATTGTTAATTACTTCGAAGAGTTGTAAGCTCTGTACGTGAAAGCTTCAAGTCAGACGTTACTCAACATCAAGTTAATATTTTTATATTTTAAATTTAGATTAGTAAATATATATGATAAATAAAAGTTTCAAACACATGTAAAACATATTGATTTTAATATAACTATTTTTAAAAAAAAATTATTAAAATTGATGATATTATTATTTTTTGTTATAATTAAGTCTTGATACATATTAATATAGTTGATTGATTGTTAGTCTTGATTATTAAAAAAACATCATTTAAAATTTTATTTCGATTTATATATATAATTATATAGTCTTGATAATAATTTATTACATTGTTTGCAAATTAATTAATACTCCTCTAATTGACATATATAATAAAACTTATTGATTTTAATATAACTATTTTTGAAAAAAAACATTATTAAAATTGATGATATTAATTATTATTTTTTGTTATAAGTCTTGATATATATATATATAGTTTATTTTTTGTTAGTCTTGATATTTTTTGTTAGTCTTGATTATTAAAAAAATATCATTTAAAATTTTATTTTGGTTTATATAATTATAGTATTGATAATAATTTATTATATTGTTTGCAAATGCATGCTCCCCTAATTGACATATAAATTGTATGTCAAAATTTATATATAATGCTTTTGAAAAATAAAGCAAGTAATATATAAAACATCAATATATATATATATATATATATATATATATATATATATAAAGTTGGTGATTCAAAAGAAACTAACACTAAGTGATATGAACCCGAAAAAAGGTCGTCTCGCCATTCCAAAAGGAAAGATTAATGAGGGTTTTATTACACCAAAGGAGGAATCATCATTGAATGTGCATCAAGGGATGCACTATTTAAGAATGAATGTGTCTGTGTTGGATTCTAATCTTAAAGTTTGGGATGGCATACGTTTCAAGAGGTGGTTCGTAGATCCAAACTTGGTCTACAATATTACAACTGGATGGAACAAGATTGCAAAGGAAAATAATTTGAAAGTTAACCAAAATGTGCAGCTTTGGGCTTTTAGAACAAACCATCAACTCTGTTTTGCACTTGTCAAGATTTAGCAAACATCTATCGTCAGGTGGTCTTTCATATAGGACAAAACTTAGGGCATTCTTTTGTATTTTTTATATGGTTTTTTAATTTAATCAACCATGATGTTATCATATTCATAAATTAATTGAATTTTTTCATTTTCTTTTTTATATTGGGTCTGTTTGTTTAAGATTTTTAAAAAGTAATTTTGAATTTATATTTTCAAAAATAATTTTTATGAAAAATTTACTTATAAATAGTAGAAGTTGTTTTATATTCATTTGTTATCGAATAAAATAAGTAATTTTGACATTCAATAAGTTAGATATTCATTATTAGAGGTTTTAAAAGGATAAATTTGTTATTTTTTCATAGAAGAAATATTAAATACTACTGTAAACTCATACATTGAAGTCCTGATTTCGAATCCAAAGCAAGACGTCAAACCTAATAATATGTACATTGTCATCGTGAAAAACACGGCTTCAAAATCGTAGAGATTTAAAAATGTACGATGATCCAAACACATGTTAAATAATATGAAATGCTTAATTTTTTTTATAATAAAAATTAATTTTGGATACAATTCTTTTTACATTGACAATGACTCACAAATTTCTATTTATGCAACTTTTAATGTAGAAAGAATTAAAGTTAAATATTGTTTATGCTCATCTTATTGACTTTTAACAAACAAACCCATAATAATAATATTTGAAAACTCCAAAATTTTCAGCATCAATTAACTATTTCATTTTTTCTATCTCTTTTACTATCATAAGTCCGTCCGTTTGTTACATCTCTTTTTAAAAATAATTTTTTATAGTATTGAATGTTTTTTGTATATAGATTTTTGAAAAAAAATCTTAAAAATAAAAATTTAAATTAAAACTGGGTGAGCCTAGAGGTGCAAGGTGGGATAAGTTAAACTCTAATCATGTTAATTTATCGTTCGTTTTTGTATTTGTATTTGTGGATATGAGATTATTATATAGGGAGAAAATATTAATTTTAAACTTTTATTCACTTTGTATGTAGAATCATACACTTATTTGGAAAGGTTGTTTTTTATTAAAGTTATTCTATGCCTTCTTAGGTGTTAGAAAGGAAAGCATAGCATAATTCTTTGCCTAACCTTTTAAGTTTATATATGTTGTAAGAAAAATGTACAAAATATATATATAAAATAAGAGTTTGATTTTGGGTTCTAACTACTTAGATTTTCACCTTAGAAATCAATATCAAATTATTTATTGAAAAAATGTTACAACTTTTATTTGCACTTTTGACGATGGAATTAACAGTAATTCTAATACTATCTTTTGCAAATCCAATAAGGAAAATGATGGTGAGAGTGTTAGATGTTTTGAAACGTGGAAAAGGTCCATTAATCACAAAAACTGTAGCAAGCACTGTATTTGTGGTATTTGGATCAACCATATATACTATACTCAAAATACATAAACGTTCAAAGGATGCTGGCATGATTAATCCAACTGAGGAGGTTCTAATGGCACATCATCTCTTAGAAGCATCTCTTATGGGTAATTACTCAAAAATATTTCCTTATTTTTTTTTTAAAAAACTTTTTTACTATTTTTATTTTTTTAATAGATATTTTTATTTTTTTAATTTTAAAAAATATGGTAAATTTTATCGTAATTAACTCACAATTTTGGTTTTAGATTTAAGATGGTCGACCTAACAATATCGGCATTTATTGAGTTAGAGATTAAGAACACAAAGCTCGATATTTTATTAATGTATATTTGAGATTTTTTTTTTATAATCAAAATATGTGAAAATATGTTTATTTTCATAATTTTTTTTAATGGTTGTTAAGTTTTGATAAATTTCAACCGAACAATAAAACGAATTGATCTAAATTAGTCAATTCATATAATCAGACTTAAAGAGCTATCGTAAGATGGGTGAAGCCAATCCATTTGATAACTTTAGTTGTTTTTTATTTTATTGATGAGATAAACATTAGAGAATGCATTATTGAAATTTTTTAAAATGTTTTTTAAGAATAAATTATATATATATTTCAAAAAAAATTGAAAATACATTCTCTTCAATTAGCTTCTATCTTTTTTCTATCACATTTGAAAAGGAGTGTATAAGCAAATATCATTCCAACCATCCACATAAAAAATTGAAAAATAAATATTAAAAAATAAATGGGTCCTTAATTGTTTGAAAATGCTATATTTATAATTAGTTTACCTTTTTCTTCACTTGACTCTTTAAATCAAAACAATTGAATAAAAATCAAATGACTCACATTTTAAACATAGCAAATTGGACTCAAAACCCAAATTCATAATATGAATTGTTTGATATTCATACAATATATAGTTCTGATTAATTCAAACCATGATACCAAATGGATTCGATAAATGAATTGATTTCTCCTTAACCTTTCTCTTAATGCATCATATGAAGAATATATATAATTATTTTAAAATTCTATGAAATGGAAATATTGGACAGGATTCTCTCTATTCTTTGGATTGATGATCGATAGGCAACACTACTATGTTAAAGAAATCACTTCACTAAGGAAGAACATGGAAATAGCAAAGAAACAAATTAAGCCACAATCATCAACCACCAAAGAGGAGGGACATTAAAGCTTGAAGATGTAATGTGTTGTATATAATCGACCAAATCATATTTGTATAGTTCATATAAATGATTTATTTTATTGTTTAAATAACAATATATTACTGAATATAAATGAACTTTAAAGCATTTAATTCAATTCAACATACCATACAATCATCATTCATTCATAAGTACATAACACCAATATTTATATTATTTTTTGGTGATACAACAAGATTTTTATTGAATCTTATATAAATTAATCCATTGGAATGATTGGAGGTGGGATTTGAGGATAATTAGATTGGTAATTTGGTATTTGTGGTGAGTTTTGTGATTGTAATCCAGGAGGGAGTAATGGTGGCACTGCCCTCTCAAAAGCACACATTCCAAATAAACACAATCTTCCAATAGAACATTCTCTTCCACATCCACCACAATTGAAAGGACTTATATTTGTGTTAATACACAAACGGTTACAACATTGAAAATTAAATCGACATCTAATTCCACAAAATCCACAATTGTTTATGTCTGATGTCACATCCACACAACGGTTTTGACAACACACACTTCTTGGTGGAAATTCTCCTCGACCACATATTGATGGTCTTGTGCTACAATCAAGGGATGTATCATCATCCACACCAATTTCCTTAGCCATATTGGTGGAGATTTTGTTCACTTCATTTTTTGGTAGTGAAATTGAATCTCCATTCTCTATTTTGATTAGCAACACAAGTAGCATGGTCACAATTGTTACAAATTTTGTTGCTTGAGTACTCATTGTGAAAAATGTTGTGAGAAAGCTAGGATTTTGACGCCTATATATATAGGTACATAACTTTTGTAACAAGTTTGAAGAACGTGTTTTTCTTACATGTATTTACTTATGACATCACAACATTGGTCTTAGTGATATAGACGGTGAACTTTTTATGTGTTTGTTTTAAGTTTAACATTGAAAACACGCTAAAACGCAAATTGGAGTCATAATAAGAAATTATAACTTTTGTCGTGATTTGTGTTGCGTTAAAACATATACAAATATTGAACCAGATTCTCTGTAGTCGTAAATTTTACGCATTCAAATATTTTGGACATTGATAGTTGTTTTATACGATCTATATTCAAGTTTGTTATTTTTTATTATAAATCTAGAAGTTATATATTCATTTTTTGAACATCTCAAACCTAAAAGTTTGGTATTTTTTGAACATCCTAAATGCGTGAATTCCCAAGTGCTACGAGGAATGTTGCAAAGTGAGTATGTTTAGTAGCTTAACACTAAAGTGATTATCAATCCTAAAAATAAGATAGCGTACTAGCATAATTTTGAGTGTGGTAATGTATTTGGTGAATCTTCAATCAGGAATACTAATTCACGTGAAAAATTGCAATGTCTTTTGAAAGATAATAATTTCTCTAGAAAATTTCAAATCAGGTTATCTCGAAACTTGATACATTAGTATTTGATATTTTGCTTACTCAACAAGATTGTTGACTCATTCACGCATTGTAACTTTTATCTTTGCATTCAATTGAAACTTTTTTTACAAAGTATTCGATTTATCTTTTTTTTTACAAAGCATTCGATGTAAGCAATGCATATAAATCGATGACATGCATTACGAGTTTATTTATCTATACACCTCAAACAACAAACAACAATATGATATCTCAATTGTGTACAGAACTAATTTATGCAGTCATACACAGTTCAGTCGTTCGATCAAAAACCAGACTCTTTAAATTTAAAAAAAAAAATCAAAATCTACTTTAAAATCTAAATCATTTGATCTTAATCGAACATTTGAAATGTATATAACTCCATCTCATCCAAATCCCATAATATTTGACCTACATGAAAGAGAGAATCTCTTCTACTCTACCCCATAAGTAGGGAACTGATTCAAAGTACATCATATATCATATATAGAGTGATTTGGATTGAATGGCATGCATTCTTAACTGCTTGCAATCAAAATCCCATACATAGGAAGCAATCACACAAGTGTCATAGCCACCAGTAATATGCAAATTATGGTTAATACAATTGTTTGGACCTTCCACTCATACAATTTAATTGGTGTATTATGTGCACATTTCATCGTAAATCTTCAATAAAATTGGCGGTTATTTAAAGGTCACATAGCAGCCAAGAGATTCTCTTTTCTTTTCCTTTTTGAGGAGCTGCCAAGAGTTTGAAAAAAAATAGATTTGCATCAAAAAAATTTAACAATAACATTTATTACAATTATAAAAAATACAACATTTATTTATTATTACAAGTGTAGCCAGAAACATTACAGGTAAAAGTTAAAACAAAAAACATTATCCTTAAAAACAAGAGGCAGTGTGATATAGCTAAGGAAACAGATACATGAACCTGTTATTTCAGGCGATGTGAAAGCCATGACATAAAGTACAGTACAGTTATTAAAAAAACACAAACATTAGGCACAACATAATTCTAGAACTTAAGCAAATGTTACCATTGAAGGTACTTATTTCAACTTAACATAATTCAGCAAATTATTTTAAACACTACACAATCACTGAATTTGTCCATTTAGTAGAGCCTTGTTTGTTACTGTAGAACAAAACATTGTTCTGAACCAGCCACAGCAGTAGGGTATGTGGTTGAGTTGACAGCATCATTATCTTCAGAAAGAGATTGAAGATTGTTGTTATCCAGTTCATTTAAGCCAATGCCAATGGCCTCAAAGATAAGAGCATTCACTTCTTGAAACCTTTCTTCAGAGAGTGAGACTTCTGCAAGAAGCTTCCATGCATTGCCTTCAGATGCTTCATCAAAATCCTTTTTCCTCTTCAATACCATGTGTCCACTGATCTCCCAAACTGCAGGATTCACTTGTGTGTCGAGAAGCTCCGCGTCCACTTCTCCAAGGGCTTGTTTCTCTGCATAACACTGTTTAACTATTTGTTAAGGGTTTGTCTTGATTGGCATATTTGAACTTATCGACTGACATAAGCACTTGTGGAACAGTTCGAGAGAGCTTACGAAAACAACTCATGACATGTTCATAAGTTGTTTTCACCTTATTTCTACAAGATAGCTTATAGTTTATATGAAAATAGGTTAGCTTTTATTTTATTTTTTGTTATAGAAATAGCTTATACATAAACACTTATATGATAAGCGTTTATGGTATAACTATAAGCACTTAATTAAACTGTTTATCCAAACAAGACGTAAAAAGTAAATGAAAGAGGATAAAAGAGACTACGAAATTGAGTTTAACTAGAGAAATTGTTTTACCTGAGGTAACAGAAAGACTTGGCTTCCACAGTCAGAAATAAGAACATTGTAAGGTATGTTGTTGTTTTGAAGGGAGATGCAAGCCTCTGAAACAATGTTTGATAAATCTTCGAGGGTGTCGCCGCCTTCAAAAACAAGACCTCTCACCGGATACTTCAGCAATTCAGATACCTTCACTCCACCTTTTAAAGTCGCAATTTTCTTAGTAGGAGCCTTCTCAATAGGAAATTGCATAGCCAAATAATAAGCCTGCATATGTAAAAATCACCAAAGTCCAAGTTGATTACTGACAGAGAACAATGATAAGCAATGAAATTATTATCAATGAAGACCATTAAGGTTGTAATATAAAGATATTAAGTGTTCAATACCTGGAAGTGAAGATGGTTAATAGTTGCAAAAGCACCGAGGCTGTTGTAACCCAATCGAAAATACGGATTAGCAGCTTCAGCTGCCATGTGAAGCGCAAGCAAGAAGCTCTCGTGATCAATCCTTTGGGGCAAACACTCGAAAATGCGCGGAATCAGCAAAACATGTCCATACTCAATAGGACTAACCTGTTATCAAGAAAACAAACAAAATCGTATAAAACGTCTACTCTAACCTTAATGAATCGACAAGGATAAAATCTGAAAAAAGGCTAAGAATCATACATTGATGGCAACAAAACTGGGAGAATTGTCAACATCAATTGGAGCATTTGGAAAGAACTGGACTTCGCCATTTTCACTAGCTTCAAATTGAAACAAAACCTCTTCTTGCCCAACTTTAGTAAAGTTGAACTTGTTTTCATCAAATGGCTGAAGGACCTTATCAACTCTGAACTCAGTTGGTCTCTTCTTGAGGTGACGACCCTCGTTAAGCTGAGCAATGAAACCATACTCACCCGGAATCACCTATACCCAAAATTACCACAAAAACACATCAAAACTAAACTCCTAAACCATTTCCATGCATCTCCAAAAAGAAGAATACAAACAATAAAGAATCAAAGTATATCCATGCATCATCAAAAAGCACAATACAAGTACACACAAAATCCCCCCTAAAAAAAAAACAAAGAATCAAAGTATCAAACCTTAGTTTCACAGGCAGTAACATCATAGCGAAAAAGACCTCTCTGCATGCGATCTTCCCACTGAAATGAAAAGGGTAAAAGACCTTTAAAAACAAAAAGATAAAAACTTTTGAATCATTCCCCACAATCAAAACTCCATAATCACCTCCCCAAGAACAAGCGAGTCCAGAAAGGCCACAGGAAGCTCCTCTTGGCACTCATTGATAACCAAGTCCTTTCCAGTAACTTTGTTAATCTTTTTAAAAGCATACAAAGGGAGCTTTGCATCTATTCACAAAACAAAAACCACAAAAATTAAACTAAAACAACAATACACCTATAACCAAACTAATTACTAATACATTCATGGTAACAATTTAACAAACAATAAAAACAAAAACAAAAAAACAAATACCTTGTATACAACAAGCTTTGAGGCAATTCCGACCACAACCTCCGACAGAACGAGGAGCCTCTCCAACCTCCTCTTTTTGATAATTGGAAACAACCGTAGGAACCCTTTTAATTTTCAACATCATTTTCACCAAACACACAAAAAAAAAAAACCTCTTTTTTTTGTTTTGTTTTGTTTCAACTAAATCTTACTTACAAAGTCTAATAGTTTAAGTTATGATCTTAAGAAACTAACAAGAGAAAGAAAAGAAAGTTAAAAAAGTAAAAAGAGAGTAAAAAAACTAGAAACCACCACCGGCAAGGAAGAGGAGATCGGAGGGGCTACCACCTTCAGAAGGCAGAGCACCACGGCCACCGTGAGGCGAAGGGTTGGTAGGAGTTAGAGAAGAATTAGCCTTACGTCGTACAGTTGAAGCATGTAAAAGGGAGCGATAAACTCTGAGAAAAGCCGTGATGTCTACAACGTGTCAATACAGGGTGAATACCCAAGTTGAGAAATTGAAGAAAGTTTGAAACTTGATGAAGAAAATGAAGTGGGTTTATGAATTGTTATATAGATAAGAAAAAATAGAGATGAATTGTGAAATGTGGCTGTGAATGAGTTTTGTTATACTTGTACTAGAATCAAGCACGAGGAGGATGTAACATAACATCTTTTCATTCACTCACAAATCAGACAAATTGTTGAAAGAGAAACAAAATAAAAGGTTATTTTTATGATTTGGTTGAATCTTGGTCTCTCTTAATTTGCAACTTATTACTATGGAAAAATACCACACTTTCATTTTCTTAATTGGATTCATTGTTAATAATCAATCCTCCTCCTTTCAATCATGTACTTAAGATTTTCAAACATGTGTATTCATTTAGTTTGAAAATTGTGTCTCTAGTTTTAAATTTGAATATTAAAGTGTGGGAGTTTGTAGTGATATATTTATCTCTTATTTTATGGACAATAAAGAATTTTAACTATGTGAGATTCATTTTGCTATTGTGAAAAATTATTTTTTTCAAAATTAGTTTTAATTATAACTCTATTTCTGTTATTTTTGTTTACTGTATATTATTTATGTTCTTAAAAATTATATATAAGCAATTTTTTTATCTTTAGACATATGTTTTGTGTTAAATTACTAAATATACTATGATTAGTATTATTTTTAATTAATAGTACTAAGTACATTAAAAGATGAAAAATTAAAATTAGATACATCTAAAGAGTGTTTTGAAGACATTCATACATAAAATAAAGAGTTTAATATTTTGTACATCGTCAATGTAAAAAAAATTACACAGTTAATATATTACAATTAATCTTGTATAGGATTTTAAAAGTAGTTATTTCTATAAAGTCGTTTTTTTTTTTGAACTAACAATAATGTCTTTGTTGTAGTTGATTAAAAGTGTAAAAAAAAATTATGCTAAGAGTCTATATAAATTAAATCCTAAAATACATGTATTAAATATGCTATTTATATTTTCTAATATACATATAAAAAGTAATATATTTACTTATAAATAGAGATCATGATATGATTTATATTTTGATATATTTACATAAATATAAGTTGAGCAATAAATTTTCAGGCAAAATGAAATTTTAGAGGCAAAAATACCAACTTCAAATAAAAATTAGTTCTATAAGCAAAGTTATTTTACTTTAAAATAATTTAACATGCCAAAGCCAAGTCTATGCAATTAGAATCACTTTTGTCCTTCTCAAGATGGAATACAAACTATGGTGAAATATTTGCAAAAAGGGAAAATTTATTTGAGAGATGTAGAAATGATTTTGACATTTTTTTTAGTATTTTTGAGTCGAGTTAAATTGATTTTATATTAAAAGTTGATACTAATTTGAAGATCAAATTTGAAATTTATGACTGCCTAAGTGTTTTTAGCTTTAAATTTATTGTAAAACTTACTTTTTAGATGAATGTATATCAAACATGTGTTAAGTTCAACTCAATTTTAGCTGAAATTAATTTTCACAATGGTGATATTTTGCTTTTGTTGTAAAAATTGATTCTAAATTAATCAATTTTGTAAAGTGAAATTTTATTTAAAAATGAGTTTTTTAAAGCGAAAATTATTATTAATTAAGGTAACAAAAATGATCATTTTACAAATTCTCTTGAGACAATTTGAATTTTGTTCTTCAATAGAAGTTCAAATTCTTATCGTTGAACATAAAATAATTTATATTTTAATATATTCACGTAAAAATGAGTTAAATAATAAATTTACACTAAATATTTATTTAATTATGAAAGGCAAAACCTACTAATCTTAACTTTCAATTAAAGTTTACTATACATATAAAATCAACTCCCATCTAAAAGTTGAAAGAAGTCCGAATTAATTTTTTATTTACTTTGCTCCGCTTGAATTAAATTAAATTAGCTGATTAAACTCAAATATTTAGTGAGTTTTAATCAAAGATGAATAATTTAAAAAATTCAAATTCTAAACCAATAATTGTTGGCCAGACGTTATCTATTTTTGACAAACAGTTAGACTTTTATACTTCTTGCTTAAACTCAAAATCACCTTGGCTAAATAAAACTCATCACCAAACTCTTATCTCTTGTAATTATAGGATTTAAGATATATAAAAAGAAAGAAGGAAAATGAAAAGAAAACACAATTTTTAATTTTTTTTCAATACTTTTTCTTGTTGGTAAAATAGGAGGGGGAAAAATGTGGACCCATACAAAGTTCATTTCCTACTTTTAGAGCGAACCACGGGCAAATGAATTTTCTTTTACATGATTAAATGTGAAGTTAGTTTAAAAAGTACTAGTAGAATTTTATTTATTTATAATTTTTTTCACGTTAATAGGATAATTTTTAGGTGTAACTGTAGACATTAATTTTTCTGAGTTAAAAAAAAAACCATAATAAATTAAAATCTCTATTAAAAAATTCAACACGGCTATATTTTTAGGGTTGAATTCAAACCCAACCTCTAATTAAATTGAAATTCTTAAAAACAAACTTACGTAATTCTTAAAATATTTTAATACAAATAATTGGCTTGATTGTAAGTTAGTTTATACATAGTTTTTGTACAATTGAGTTTTCGAACTACTTTTTTTCCACCAATCCCCGATTATACGTTAAACTTGCACAATAAGAAAGAAATGGTGCGTTAAAATAAACACAACGTATTATAGTTTGTCTCTCATTTAAATTATATATGATATTTTTTGTGGACTTAAAATATCGTTTGGTTGAAGTAGATTGTCCATCTACCCCTTTGAATTTTGATGATGAATGAGTGGCAACCTAAACACACATGGAAGAAGCTATGCACTTTCTCTATCTCTATTCTCTAGCAAACAAAAAACTTTAATCCATGAAACTTCCTCATGAATTGAATGGTCACCAACATATCTCTCTCTAGGGATGGGTCCTTTATGAGCCCACAAATATAGTCCATTTGTTATTAATTCCATGTGATATGTATGCGTCCATTTGTTATCAAAAACACAAAAGTTGGAATCTCCCACGTAGGTCCCCTCACCATTACATTACTCAACAAGTAACTTTAGCAAAATTCAACATAATCATTCCTTAATAGTAAGGATTATATTTAGTTATGTTTTCCTTAATTACGATTTTTATGTTCTATTTTTATCAAATTACGAAATTAGTTTATTTATTTTAAAAATTAATATTTTTAGTCATATTTTAAATTTTTTAACTAAAAAAATAGTAGTTTAAGATAATATTAGTAACGTCACATACAATCTCATGATGTTTATATATTTTTAATTAAATTATAAAAATAAATAATTTCATAAGAAAAAAGTGAAATTTTTAGAATGTCATATTGTAATTTTATGAGTATTAATCATTCAACATCGTCGTATATCATATGTCGTGTGGTTTAAAATATGTAACATTATAATTTTTAATTAATAAAATAATGAAAATATCAAAACTGTTGAATTTTAAAATAAAACGGTTAATTTCACCAATGGATGAAAATAAATAGACTAAAATTACAGTTAATCCTTTATTTTATTATAATAAATGTATATAAAATAAAATTTTATTTTAAAAATAGAACAATATAATTTTTACATATTGTAATTAGAGTAATTATATTGTGATTTGTTAATTATTTGAGAATATGCTAACCCAATTCCATCATCATATTTGTGTTGATTATAAAGTAATACAATTTCATATATTATATTTAGTGATAGAAGATTTTAGAGCTAATTTGTGATATATTGGAATTTCCATTGAAAGTATGGCAAAGTATATTTGTTTGAGTAAATATTAAATATTTGAGTGATGAGTGGAAAGAACAAAAGCAATAGATAATTAGATATGACGTGCAAGATTCGGAATCTAGAGAGGGATTATTCTTTTTCTTTTTTTTTTTTTGGTTATTCAATTTTATTCTTAAAGATAAGAATTAAGAAACCCTCGTTCTCTCCTTGGGCCAAGACAAACATTGCACCACATCTAGTTGGATGCTTATAACTATAACGACCCTACTTATCCCAATTCGATAAATGCAACTTCGAATTCAATGTATATATTCAAACTATTTTTGCAAGTTTTTTTAAAAAAATATTTATATTATCACACGTATGTGTGGATGGAAATAAGTCCAACATACGATTTATGGTCTAATCTAATAAGAAAAAGAAAGAAACTACTAAGATAAAAGGACAGGAGAATGGAGAGTTGGTTTGGTGATTTGGAAGAGTAACATAATAATTTAAGTGATAAATAGGTTTTGAATTCTACTCTCCTCTAACAAAAACTAACAATTAAGTTAATTTGATTATTTCAAATAGAAAAGAAATAGAGAGAGAAGAGAATCGGTTAATTCAACTAGAGAATAGGCAAAGGAATATGTGGATTGTCAATATAATTGCTAAAATGAGGTAATTTTATAAAATAATTAAAATATTATTTTTTGATAATTTTTTATTTAATAGTTTCAAAGATTTTAAAGGTGAATTTCTCACACTAAATGCAAATAATAAAATTATTGTAGATTATAACATACACTCTCAATAGATCAAATATTTCCACAACCTTTTACTATTTAAGATGATTTACCGGATTCATCGATCAAATTTAATTACTTAAATATAACATTAACATAATTCATAGAAAATATGACATAAACACACACATATTATAAATAAAAAGTATAGTTTTTATATTAAGAAAATTCATAATTTATAAACTTATAATTTTGAACATCATTTTAAAATTAAAAAACACTCAATAATGCACAATTTTTGAACATTGTTAAACGTTTTTACCTATGTAACCAAATTAAAATGGTTTTTTCTGGGTCATATGATAGGTATAGGAAAATTGGATTTTGTATTCTAGAATTTGACTTGTATTTCTTTATTTATAATTTTTCTTCTTCAACTTACTAAAATACCTTGAAGTGAATAGTAAAAATTAAAATAAATTTGAATATCTTCATCATATCCTACATTTTCAAATTTCTAAAAAAGTAATTTTTTTTCTCTAAATTTCTATAAATCGAAAATTTTATTTTCAAAATTTCCGGTATAAAAATATAACTACTCGAAATTTCAAATTTTCGGTTGAAAATAATTCCCAAAAATTTCATTTTTAGTATTGAAACATAACTATCGGAAATTTCATTCTTGTAATGTTGGTTAGTTTTTTTTTCTTTCCATTTTTCAATTTTTTTGTTTATATATTTTTGCTACTAGAGTGTTCAACGAACAAATTAGTAAATAATTTATTCTATTATATAATATAATATAGCGTGTCATGTATAGTTTAATATATTTATAATATAATTTATTACAGGATTGACAATTAATTTGTGCATCTAGAACATTGACACATGTCCCAATTGGGGAGAACTCAAAAAAAATTTATATCAGAATATTGAATCATGTGATGTTAGGGTGTTGTGATTTAATGATTTGAGGAACTCAGTTTATTTGAAATGATTGATTTATTGATGTTATGAATTTATTAATAAAATGTCTCGAATATTATAACTAGTGTTTTTTACATTCCTACCACAAAAAAAAATTATATACTAAAAATTTTAAAATTTAAAATTTCCAACATAATAAAATTAACTACCAAAAATTTTATTGGCAAAATTTTTAATATACAATTTATACTATTGAAAATTTTGTGACGTAAAATTTTTGAAACAAATAAATTACACCATCAAAAATTTTGAAAATACAATTTTCGGTAGTGTTAATTTGTACATCAAATTTAAAAATAAAATAAAATAGTGCAAATTTGGATGAAGAGTACGAATTTGGAACAATTTTTTAATCTTAAATTGAATGAAAATGAAAAGAATAAAGTTGAAATTTTAACATATCATATAAGTCATTTGTAGGTACCAAATCCAATTTTCAAGATATAGACATGGGACGGCCCACTCAAACACAACCAAAAAACGAATAAGGCCTACAAAAGGCTTCCAAAGTATTGGGCTTCATAAGAATAAATAAGCCCAACTTTCAGTCCATAAGCCACAAAGAGGAAATCAGGCTTTGAACGGAAATTAAATGAGAATGCGCATCATTCCGAATAGTCTATTAGAAGTTAAGATTAGATAGCAAATTTTATACTACTAGAAATTAAAATATGATAAAAATGAGTAAATATAGGGGTTGGATGAACATCCATCTACATGTAGATAAAGTTAGGATTTCAATTTTTTTTTAATCTAATATAAATAATTTTTTTAGATGATTATGTTCGTATTTTATTTAGATTGATTTTATAAATTTTTTAAATTGATTATGTTCGTATTTTGTTCATATTGAGTTTGTAAATTATTCAGATTGAGTTTGTAAGTTCATCAGATTCATATTGTTTATATTTTGTTGTAGACAATTCTTGATCAAATCTTCTCCAAATGTTGATCATATCTTATTTTCAACTTGGTTAAAGATTTTCTTCAATTATAAATATAAATCAAATTTTATTTTAGATTTTTTTCAATTATAAATCTAAATCATATCTTATTTTAGATTTTATTAAAAAACACGAATATTCTTTCATACTATGTGAATTCTAATATATTGTTCTCATAAAATACTTTTGTTATCATCAAAACTTTAAATATAAAACCAACTTGGTTCCAACACCCACCTTAGGAATAACCTTTCTAATTAGAGACAAGACTCAAGAGACAATAGAAATAGGTGGAATGCTCATTCAACCTCTTTTTTTTTTTTTTTACTGAATTCTAGCTTTTAATAGAAATTTAACAAATGATCAACACCCTCACTTTCTCGACAATTAACTATAAGTTGACTTTCATTAGTATTATTTTATTAGAAATTAACTATTAACTATATGCTAATCCGTGCCTTGCGCGTGTAATATGTAATTAATTATTACGTGTGTAAATAAGTTAATAGAACTTTAGAATTAATATTTGTTTAATTAGATGAAAATGTATATTATCATTTATGCAAAAGAATGAAATTTTGTTTTTGAAATATAAAAATTGTGTTTTTTGTAGTACATAACAAACAAAATATAAAGGTCTTTCTGATCGATACTTAGTGACAAAACAGACACACACTGAATGCAGAAAAGTGAGATATTGCTAATTCAAATATGTACTTCAATATATTAAACGTTCCCATAAGCGAACTTTAAACTTGTTTTGATAATCCAAACATTTGTTATGTCATTATGCTAATATTTTGATCCAGAGTAGAAATTTAGTAGTCTAATGATATAAGACTTGTAAAATGAGTCTTTTTGCAAATTCAAACCGTGGTTAAGGTATGACATGTGAAATTACAAAAGATCGTAAAGTTTTCATTATTAATTTTTTTTGAAAGACATTAAAAATAATTAGACAATTATGTTGTTAAATGAATTGTTTCAAAACTTTATTTCACTATTTCTTAATGTAACGAAATAAATTTTATTCTAATAATTCTTATTACAAAGGATTTAAATATTTTGAAAAATATGGAAAATAGTTATTTTGGAGGAATCTTGGCTGTTGTTTTTTTATTATGACATTAATTCTCTTGTAACTTATTTAACTATAATATGACATGTTCCCAGAATCTCATAAGTGTATTTCAATTTTACTCCACAAATATTTATATTTGTTGTAGCGACTTCCAAATCAGTAATATTATGACCACAATTACAATTACAAACTACAACTGAAACCATACTCTGCATATTAACTTCATATTTATATATAATGAACATTTTTTTCTTTATGTTTCTACAAATCTCTATCAAAGAAAGTTGTAGAAAGTAAGATATAAGACTATAAGTATGAACATTTGAATGATATGAACCAAACACATTAAGAATACAAAGGAAGTAAATATGCATGATACTCTAGAAATATATCTCATAGATAATAATGTCTAGACTAAGATGCTATTATACTTACTAATCTTGAAATTGATTTTAGGTCGCCTTTTTGAATAAATATTTTGGTTATTATATGTTATGATGTTATTATACATTAAGAAAATAACTTGGGTTACATTCATCTATTTATCATATACATAATGAAACATGTGGTTAAATGATACATTATCTATGATCAAGACATAATCCATCTCCTGAATTAAGAAAAATAAATAAAATAAAATTTTAAAAAAGAACAAACACCTAATGGTATGTGATTGAGACTTGTACAAAAAAACAAGATGTGATTGAGACATCTATTAGTAGATGGAGCATTAAAGATCTCCTTGTATATTGGAATAGAATTATATTGTAATTACTATTCTTTTTTTTTTACCAAATTATTTCTATTTTTTTTTTACCGAACTAATTAAAAAAACGATTTTGGGAGTAGGAAATATTGCATGTGGATTGTTGAGCTTTGAAGAGGTATCAAATATGCATTACCAGTTAAATTGAGATATTAATGAGAATTTATAAAATAGTAAATGAACGAGTGTTATTGATGAGATTAATGAGAATTTATAAAATAGTAATTGTAGATAAATGAATGAGATTTGAAGTAGGCAAATCAAAATAATTTAGGAGAATGAGAATGTATTTTGGAGGTTAGAGAGTCTGAGTTAAAAAGTAATACATTAGATTTTATGTGATGTGACAAAAATAGAATTATTTGACATACATAGAACTTAAGTATCAACATGAAAATTTGCGGGTCTGATCTAATATATTATAATAAATAGGGTAAAATTGATTGAAATTGATTAAAATTGATTGAAATACACTTTATAATAAAATTTTAGAAGGGTTGAAAACAAGTTTACCTTCCAACATCATTAGCTCGTAAAAAGAAAGTGGAAAGGTTGGAAGAATATATCACCTTATCAAACAACATCCAATAACATTTGAACTACTTTCCCTTTTGCATCTTTTCTTGTCCTTACCTTGTAATATCATCTAATCATAATATAGCAAGTTTAATTTCAACTTGCAAATGTTACAATGTCACAGTGTCCTAAAATATGTGCCACTCGACTAATCAGCCTAATAATATCTTGTTTCTAATATGTCATCCATAGTAATTAAATATTCTTAATGAGCTCCAAAGCAATATCACAATAGAATGAAGAGAAGAAGAAAATGGTGAATTCAATTGTTTAAAAATTTAAAATATCTGTAATGTTATTGATTTTGCTGACATTATTGATAAGGTTTTTGATATTCTTGATAAAATAATTAAACAAGTTGGTTTGCAAGTAGCAAATATGATCCAAATTGGGTTAAATTTTGTGATATCATTGTCATCTGAATTTGGTAAATAATAAATAAATATAGAAATATTTCTAATTTTATATTAATAAAACACTCAACAGCCTAGCTATGTACCTGCTCATAAGGTAGGCAGGCACCTCATAATTGACTTCAAGTATTGTATGACAGACAAGATATAGCTTGTTTTTTTCCTCCTATGCACATGATATCAAATATTAATACACCAATTTTAACAATCTTGTTCTTGCCAATCATATTTTCTTGGTTGCTACTTATATTTAATTACTCTCTTAACATTGACATACTTTATTATCTACTCAAATAACCACTTATAAAATTGACTGATATAATTACAAATTATTTCCTTAAGTTCTCTAAGATATTTCATGTAAACAAGTTATAATTTGTATAAAAATAATTTGAATTTATTTTATCTTTTATTATAGAAATAATTTATACATACTTTATTTATAATAAAGTATGACAAAAAAAAAATATCAAATTGATGCTTCAAATTATTTAAAGTAATTCAAAATGCTTCCCCTATCAACTATTTTAAAGAATTTTTTCTCTAAAATTTAAAAATGTGAAACTAATATTTTTTCCTTGAAAATTTCATTCTCCACCAATATTTTTGTATTTTGTTAGAGTTGACAGTGACAAAAAGTAACTTCTCTTAATCTCAAACAACAAAACAATGATGCAAGTAAGAAGTTCCACTATATATATGTCTAGAACCTCACACTCATTCTCATGCTTATTCTTCCTACTACTTTTTTATCTTTTATTTTCTTCCTCTATATCTTATTCAAGAAGATCATGACCAAAGTTGATAAATCTCAAGTTATAATTCTCTCTATTTTACTTCTTCTCCTTGTGATGACACCCTTTTTACCTTCCTCTATGAAGCCTAGTTATCTTTACTTAATCTTCAACATCCTTATCATTGCACTTGGAGTTGAAGCTGGTTTTCTTTCTGTTTTCTCTGACACTTTAGAAGACAAAAAGCAACAACATGAGAAAGAAACATCATCATGTGGCATAAACAATGCATGTTCTGTCTCAGAACAACAACAAAATCAAAAGAAGGTTTTTGAAAAGTGTGTATCTGAGAAGATTGTTTTTGTTGATGCTAATAAAGTAGATCATAAAGTGAAAAAATGTGCTTCAATGCCAAGTCTTTTTTATATTGAAGATCATGAATCAGAAGTTGAAGAGTTTGAATTAGAAGATGAAGTTGGTGGTGTTAATGGACAAGAACTGTTTGCAAAAGCTGAAGCTTTTATTGGAAATTTCTATAAGCAGTTGAAGATGCAGAGAGAAGAGTCTTGGGCTTCTTAGAAAGATTATCTAAGACTTAATTAGCTTTTTTGTTAAGAATAAATAAATAAATAAATAAATAATTTTGTAATGTTATTAAATTAGGAATGTATTAGTTTTGATGATTTTGGTTTAGGGAAAAATTAAGAGAAACTACAAACATAAAAGGATATGCATATTATAAGGGGACCACTTTTTAGTAAATGATAGTTTAAACATCTTATAAAAATAGAAAAGGAGAAGTTTATGGTTTTTTTCATTTTAAAATATCAGAAATTAATTTGATTGATTCTCTTCCCATAGAAATAAGGAATAATGAAGATTTATCTTTTAAAATTGAACTAATCAAACTAATATTAATTAAGTCGTTGTCTTAATTCTAAGGATGAAAAGAGTACCGTCTATTATCATTAAAATCTTTAGTAATTTTAGATATTTATCTTTAATGAACCACCAAAACACGAAGAATATGATAAAATTATACTCACTAATTTGACACATTTTTCGCACCTGAATGAAGTAGATCGTAATTTCTTCAACAAATTTTACTTTGAAGAGTTATAAGTTTGAATTAGTGATTAAAATGAAGATCTCAACTTAAAAAATTTAAACACGAATAAATCATCATTTTAGTCCTTAAAAATATAAAACGTTATTTTAGTATGTAATTCAATAAAATATTCAAACGAATCATTAAAAGGTCAATCAATTTAGTCTCGGATATTGTAACGATCATAAATTAATTTGACAGTAAATTGTTCAAAGATTTTTATGATAATAAATTATATCTTTCAATGATAATTTTGATGTTTCCATGACTAATTTATACTTTTATAAAACAATTATTTGTATATTGTTCCGCTCTCATACTTTTATAAGACATCAAATAAATATTTATAAAGTAACTGAATTGCTACAGCCTGCATAACTATCAATATTTGACTGGAGTCTGCATATTTTTGTTTAATATCTAATCTAATATTTTATAAAAGGCATAATGTAATTAAGACAAAAAAAGGCATAAATGTAATTAAATTTTAAAATATGTATGATATGATTGATGTTTTATGAGATGAATCAATTACATAGCATGTTAAAATAGACTAATTTTAAAAATGATTTTAGGACTGTATCTGAATAGTGAATCTGTTTCCAAAGAAAAGCATGTTGGAATATTTTTATGACAATATTTGAATGAATTTTATTCAAAATTAAGTAGTATAGTAGTAGTGTTGCTTCATACCAAAACGACATAGATAGTGCCAGGTCATTGTTGATTGAGCCAGCATCAAATCTTATTTTCTCCATTCAAGCAGTTGAAACATGGTCATCATTCAATTCAATTGGTTGATTAAATAAAATGTTGATTTAATTTTTATTGTTTAATTAAAAAATATTGAGTTTAAATGTAATATTTATTATATAATTGAAAAATATCAAATTTAAATATAAATCACTCGATTTTAATCGCTAATATGTTATATATGTTTACCTGTTGTGTCCAACTATCTTGTCAAAACTATTTGATTCATCGTTATTTCGTACAGAAGAAAACTCTATTTAGAATCAAAGATAAACAAAAATATAATTAAAAACAGCAATATTTATTATCAATAATAAAAATACTAATAAACATTTTACAAATATTCTGTATAGAATTTGAACTTCGTACTTATTAAATTTACAAAATCAAAATTTTTCCTTAAACTAACGTTCTCTTACACAAAATCTGGATTTTATTTGTTATATCTCTCTAATAATAAACTTTTATATTATTATTATTTCATTTATTTTGATATTGATTTGTGTGGACTATAGGGAGAATTATATCCCTACAAAACAAAATAATTTTAAAGTTTAGATTATGTACAACTTTCTGAAGACCATATAGGTGATCTCAATCTGTCATTAGGGATGGGGTCATCAATCAGATACAGTAGATTATTTATTTTCTTTAGTATTAGAAATTGAAATTGTGGTTTGATATGTGGCCATACGTGGGAAGTGAAGGGAGAGGGGTCCATATATGATTTATGCATAGGATTTTTGTAAAAATACTTATCTTACTTTTTAATGTTTCTATATACCCCACTAATATTCTTAAGATCCATGAATATGCTAAGACAACCAAAATTTTCATATTTAGTTTCATTACTGGTCCTATCTTGGAGTTAAGCAATTATGTTATGTCTATTTTGTGGTAAAAATAAGTTCCAAAATTTATGTAAAAACAGAAAAGAAGTGATCTTATGCCTAAAAAAACTAAGTTAATTTCAAATTAAATAGACTTAGAGATTAACCATTTATTCAAAAAAAAAAAAAATGAGAAATACCCTTTTTCCTTTGCATTTAAAGATATGTTTGCACGTTGGTTTTTACATGATTTTGAAAGGTTAAATTTATATTTTTATATATTTTATATTTTAAAAACTAAAATAAAAGAATAATATGATATTATATGTTCATTTAACGTGTTTTCTATCAAAAATTTTAAAATATTAAATATATATATATATATATATATATATATATATATATATATATATATATATATATATATAAAAATATATATATATTATTTCACCAAAATTTTCATATTTAGTTTCATTACTGGTCCTATCTTGGAGTTAAGCAATTATGTTATGTCTATTTTGTGGTAAAAATAAGTTCCAAAATTTATGTAAAAACAGAAAAGAAGTGATCTTATGCCTAAAAAAACTAAGTTAATTTCAAATTAAATAGACTTAGAGATTAACCATTTATTCAAAAAAAAAAAAAATGAGAAATACCCTTTTTCCTTTGCATTTAAAGATATGTTTGCACGTTGGTTTTTACATGATTTTGAAAGGTTAAATTTATATTTTTATATATTTTATATTTTAAAAACTAAAATAAAAGAATAATATGATATTATATGTTCATTTAACGTGTTTTCTATCAAAAATTTTAAAATATTAAATATATATATATATATATATATATATATATATATATATATATATATATATATATTAAAATATAGATTTAATCTTCTACAAAAATTTCGTTCAAAATTCAATTCACAAACATATCTGGTTCAAACTCAAATAAGCCGACATTCTTTTATTCTATATGTTGAAATGAAAATTAATGAGTTTTACTTCCACATAAATTTTATAAAATTCATGTGAATTTTAATTATTTAAAAAAGTATATTAAAAAATATGTGAATAATATTGTTCAATTTGAAGATACAGAAAATCAATATTATAAGTACACACTTAAAGTCTCAACCTAAGTAAATTATTTCAAATGGATGTATTCAATCTTTTGTGGTTAGTTGCGTTGAAATTTATCAAAAGTAATACATCATACATCTACCTAATGTTTAAGTCATAAATTCTATATGAGTGACGATACAATTAAACATAAATATCCAAAACAACGTTTTAAGATAATCACATACCTATCCGATGAAATAAATCATATTTTTTTGTCTATGAAAACTTAGAAGAATTGGGTTAGAGGAGCTTATCAAAGATAAGACAAGTCTCATAATTCAAAGAACACTTATAAAAGTATTTATAAATTATCATTTAAATAGATATTCACATCAACAATAAAAATTGAACTCACAATTCTATAAATATAAATCAACTTTTTACCAATTAAATCAATTTTGATTAGTAGATAGAATAAATTAATAAGTGTAATTTTCACAAAAAAATATTAATAATTAAAAAAGTGAAAATTTATTTTAATCGTTAAATAAATTGTAAGATCTAATTTTTTTTTCTCTGAGAAAAATAAAGGAGTCTTTTAATTCTTAAAAATAGAAATAAAAACAAGTTGGTTTATGAAATGGCAAGTACTATTTAAATATTTAGGAGTATTATTTTATATAAGGATGGAAAGCTTGAGCTGATATATCGATTGCAAGCTGTATGATTCTAAATTAGGTGACGACAAATGTATGTGTACGACCAAAAGGGAGAAACGGTGAGCGTGTCAAGAGAAGAGCCTTGTGTATGTGTACCACAGATATTCCAATCCATATATATACTATATAAAATGAGATGAACTCAATATTAGAAGACAAAATATGTGACTTATTTAATTTATCAGGCGCCATTTAAATAACTCTTAATAATATTTATTTATATATAATTATATAGTCAAATTTAAATTTGATTTAATAAAGTTTATATATATATATATATTAACAAAAAACTTTATTAAATCAAGATATTTGATAATTTCTCTTTATAATAAACGTCTTTTAAGATTTTTGTATATATCATAAAAATTGCAATAATTAAAAGAAAAAAAAATATTTTATTAAACTATCTATTTTAACAACACATGAATTTTCCACATTTATCGACAATACAAAAAAAAATTAAATTGTATTAAAAATTGTCACACTCATTGTGAGAATAAATAAATATTATTTATAATTTCTAACTTGTTCGACAATATTAATCAAAAGCATATTTTAACCGATGGTTTTTAGTCATTTTCTATTGTAAACCATAGTAGAGCTTTCCTTTTCTTTTACACTGTTTGTTATCCTAATCCATTTTATATATTAGACAAATTATTTTATATATATTATTATTATTATGCTTAATGTCAGTGGATAGGGTACAAAATAGAATTTAACTTTTCTAAAATAAAGATTATGTTAATTAATTGTAAAATTATTAAAATCTCATATGTGAGGCTAAAATTCCACACTTATCATTTTAAAGTGTTCCCTTTCCCTTTGGAAAAACAAGTTGTTCCTTGGCGGAACATATAAAGATCAGAGTTACTTCACCCAAACACACATGGGCAAGATATCATCATTTACTCATTAAATACACATTAAAGTATGTTTAGATTACAGTGATTTTTGTTGAGAGTCCAAAATGTAATTTTTGCCAAAATCACAGTGGTAGACCATGTTTCTGTCGAACTAACCACCAATCCAAACACGGTGTCAAGTGAAACAGCAAGTCAGATACTGAGTAACCATTTGCCTGTAATACTTGTATTGTTTTAGAAAATATGAACTATCAAGCCAGAGATTCAGTAAATATTTATTGTCATGATTGTAAGGCCAAGAATATGAAGATTCAATATGGATAGAGGTGAACAACCTTGCCATATGACCAGTTTGAATAAACTGTTCAAAGGGTACTATTTATAAGTAAATAAAACTGAAATAGTCCTACAATGACTATCAATTTTCTAACTTATAGTTCCATGTATAAATTTAAATGAATTTATGCATTTCAACAATTTCAAAATCTTAAAAAAAAAACATTTTCAGAATCTGTCTCGTCTAACTTCACCATGGCCACCTATTAACTTAATAGAAAAGTTATTAGTTAAGAATCTAATTCTTATCTCCATTAAGAAGTTTTCATAAGCCGGAAACTAATCCAGAGACTTAAAACTACAACATGAGGCTGGAGACATACTGGACAACATTTACAAGTTACAACACCCTTCATCAAGGAATAAGTACAATAATTGTCACACATACTTACATTCTTGTAAGGCGCGAATCATAAAGGAAGCTGCAGAGTTATCTGCATCCTTCACGCGAGACCTTTCGTCCCCTGACATTTGGAGTATACCACCTGGAGTAGCTATCTGAACAGAGGTGACAAATTTCTTTTCCTGGGGAGTACCTTCGTCTTTCTCAATACTGTGAAACATTACAGAGAAGTAAGAAATCAGTTTACAAGGAGGGTAAAGAGCTTGACATATTATCTAACTCAACTATAAGAACAAATTAAAAATAACAAGGAAGATTTATTAGCTAGTAACAATTTTGCATCACTAATGCCGCGACTGTTATCGTGGACTACCATCATTAACCCTTAAACTAATCTATGTCTTTCACTTTTATGTTGCACCGTTCACGTATTTCCTCTCAAAGTCTCTCCCTAAAACAACGTCCAAACCAGCAGCCTCTACCACCATCAGCAGCAACTGTGTTGTTCTGTTCTTCATTCGCAGTAGATGGTTGCTTGAAGGTGGTGCCATCCAAACACCCTCCAGAAGCCACCAGATTGTGTCTCCACTAACAAACACATGGAATGATGGGAGTTCCCCGTCGAGGCTACAACCCAACAACTGCATGAGGGCAAAGTAGAAGCAAAGGAGACTAGGGGAGGATTAGTTGGCTTAAAGTCATGATTTGAATTGTGATGTCTATGCATAGAGTAAAAATACCACATTTTCTGGTGTGCTCTCACGGAATTGGAGTTCAGAAAATAAATATAGTTATATCTATTGCAGTTGTATTGTATCTCCCGTATATTGCTGGTGGTATATCAAGTTTCTTATTTACTTTTGTAATACTTACAACTCAGCTAGATTTGTGTTATACAGAATCCTTGAATGATCCTATAATTTGGGATTTGTCTACTTCATCAGATGAAATGATACAGTCTGCATTTTCTTCTAATTTTGGCAGACTTTACAAATGGATGTAAATCATTCACTAGAAGGAATCAATTATCATCCCAATTTGAGTATTCTAAAACTCTGTCATGGATGAGTCTTCTTTTTTCTCTTTCTTTATCCCAGATTCACTATAGGCCGCAACCAGGTTTCTATTTACTTGTCTAGACCTATGAGTCTGCGACTAGGTACAATGGCACTTAACAAATGCACGCCATAACTTAAAAGTGTTCCCTCCAACAAAAATGTTATGCTCAACCAAATAATACTCTCATCTATTCTCGTCATTTTTTGTTTCTCAAACACCGCATATATTTTCAAATTAGTCTACCAGAAGATAAGAATATGCACTTTTATATACAGAAATCAGGACTATAAATGAATGTTTTAATTTCAATATATGGCATTGCAAATTATAGTGGCATGCCAGTAGAGTTTACCTGTATACTGGTTTAGGCCATTTTTTTGTCCCACAAATTGCGTATAACTTCTGCTTGGCAGCTTCAATCTCAAAGGTATCATCAATGCCGCCGGCACAACAGTCAAACATCACGGTACTGGCAGTGGCAGGCAGCATATGCTCCAGTTTATGCAAGGCAACCTTGGCAGCATCAAGCCTTGCAATGTCCTTCTGATCAGAGGAAGCCGAGGCAAAAAGTTGTCCATCAACATAGACACTGGCAGTACTTTTGGTAGCACTCCTCCCGTGTTTTATGTCAACTTTTTTGCCATTCTTTTGGCAAATCTCAAACAGCATTGTCACTGGTTGCGGTTGTTGTTCCAGATCATCCAGTGTTACTATCGGCTCCAAAAGACCTCTTATTATCTGCCAACAAAAATTTCAAGCATTTACCAGTCATTGATAAAATTGTTGGATTATAAAGCAACTAAATGATTGCATATCCAACGCACACCATCATGGATCACATTTACAGTAATCATAATCAATAAATTGAAAATTATCACTAAAGTTTCATCAATATTGAATATTAATTAATTAAGATTCCCTTTGATAGAAATTAATTAAGAAACAATAAAAATTGGTTAGAAAAGAAGTATACCACCCATAATCTTTGAAGATCGAAATCAACATCAACGTAAACAGCAGCAGCAATAGATTCAACAATATCAGCAAGAATCTTAGGAGCTTTCACCAATCCACCATAAACAACAAGAGCACGATGATTCTTCTCTCGAGCAACGGCGTCGACAAACTCAGTAACTTTGTCAACGAGAGAAATGGTGTTGTGACGGAAGTAGCGGTGAAGACCATGACGAACGGCGGCGCGAGCGAGTTTCTCGGTGCTGACGTTGGCGGCACGGAGGAGAGAGAGTTTACCGGGATGAACGGAAGTGTAAGCGAGGAAAAGGTGGTTACTGATAGCGAGTCCTAAAACGGCGTCGCCTAGGAATTCGAGACGCTCGTAAGAAACGGATTCGGGGTAAGAAGAGTGTGTTAGGGCTTGTTCTAGAAGCTTCTTGTTTTTGAATGTGTAACCGATTATGTTCTCAACTGCGTCAACTGAAGATTCCATCTACGTACGTTACTTACAACATTAACAACGCAAAACGACGTCGTCACTGCTCATGAATGAATGAATGAGTAAGCTATGGTTCAGAATTCAGATCAGAGACACGCTTTTCAACTTTTAAAAGTGCAAACAACAAACGTAAACGCACAACAGAACAGTTTTGTTTAGTTTAATTGTGTTACTTCTGTACTGTGTAAACTATTCTCTACTTTTTCTTCCGGTATTATTTTATTAATTATTCATAAGAAAAAACTTATATTTATTTTCTTAAATATTTCTAGTATTATTATTAACTTTTCTTTACTCTTAAATGGTTATAAGTCTTGAATTAATGATGAGTTTTTTATTTAAGTCTTTAAATTTATTAAACATTTATATTTAGGTCTTAAACTTTTAAATAATATGTAATTGAGTCTCGAAATTTAAAAGTTTAGGGAGATGTTTGGATTCTTGTTTAGCAGCACTAGACGCAAATTTACATCATACATATATGTTTTAGTTTTAATGATGAAATGAATTTCGATGTAGTTTAAATGTGATTTTGTATGTTGATTATAAGTTTTAAAATTTTAAAAAACCGATTAAATATTATTTAATTTGACTATAAATTAGATCTACAAGTTAAGCTGTTTAATTATTAAAAAAATTAGTTCATAAATTATTTAAATGATTTGGGAGCCTTCAAAATAAATAAAATCAGTTTGAACTTAGACTTCATTGAAATTTTTAAGTTCTTAAATATTGTAATTGATAAGCAGTCCAAACAACATATATAAAATAAATTTTCTGTTTAAATATAGGCTCAAATAATTGCATTCCTTTTTACTAGAAAATTTGAAATAAAAACATTTATTTTTGGATAAATATTATATTCCTTGTTTATAGGTTGAAGTGTGATAAAAAAAATTAAAGAAAAATTGTAATTAGGATTTTTAATAAGTAGACATGGTAAAATAGAGTTGACTCGCGGGGTCAATTATTTTTTTTTTTTGAATGAATTAAGATTTTGAACTTATTACTATTAGTTGGTCTATCTCATCTGATCCTAAAGTCACAATTTATTTTTCAAATTTCTTTTCTATAGAATAGAGACAAGAAAATTATTTAAACTAATCGTTTTAGTTTCATGTTTTAACCACATGATTCTAATAATTTTACAATTGATGAATTTGAAATTTTTTTATTTTCGACGTCTTGTTGACTTATTATAGATTTTTAGATGATAAAATATGGATGTTTGAATAATATTTTTAATTAGTTTAATGGTTACATACTTTAATTTCCTTAAATGATCTTTATATTAATTTATTTTGAATATTTTTTGTGAATATTTTAATTAATATTTAAATAAAAAACCATTAATGGCTCAACGTGGCCACCCGCCATAAAAAAAGAGTAAAGTTAGATTTTCAACCCTACACCTCTAGTAGACTCGCTTCGCCCATTTTTAGACAGGTTAATGACGAGGCGGAGCAAAACATGACAAATTGATCTATTTTGTTATCTTTATTAACAAACTACAAGGCTAATATATACTGAGGTGTTTAGTTTATCGTTTAAAGTGTTATGACTGAGCATTGGTCGAGTATTTGTGAGTTCAAACCCAATTTTGCCAACTCATCCAAATTTGAGCCTACAAATTATATGCCCAATTTCAATTGATTCTTATATCATCTTTGAGAGGTTTCAGTTATTATAGGTTTTCTATAACTTTTTGTTCATTTTATTTTTAAATTTATTTTTTAAGAAAAAATATATTAGATTTTCAATATTTTTTATCAATAAATACTTAAGTAGATTTTTCTCAAACATCTCTTTTATCATATTAATAGTGTGATGACTAAATGAGAGTGAGTGACTCAACTTAAACAATCTAAATTTCATATTTAGGATAAATAGAACAGTAAGATTCGACAAAACATAGATTTATTTTTCTCAAATAAGTATACACCCACATTTGTAAATCTGTGTAACTTGTGTTCTATTACAACTCATGCGCATATCAATTTGAACTGTTAAGATGACTCATTCGATTGAGTCAATTTAGTTTTGTTCGGCCCTTTATAGCACTTTGCCCTCTTTTCAAGAATGTGCTTTGTGGCCCTCCTCCACAAACTCAACATTGCTTAGATTTAATTTCAATCTTTTATAAAACATAATCACCTTTTTTTTTAAAATTATATATTTGTTACCACTCTTAAAAAATATTTAAATATAAAAGTACTCTTAAAATTGCGTACAAATAAGAAACTATTTTAAGTATTTTTTATAAAAAAAAATTAAAATAATTTTTATTATTATGGACAAACAATAATTGATGTTTTTCATTAATTTCTAACAAATAATTTAAATTATTGAATTCAAAAATCAATTTTTTATAATCCATAACAAATACACTCTTAATCAATTAAACCACATTCATTAAGTGGGATACTTAAAAAAAACAGTAAGTGGGACGAAAATAATAAAACCTATTCTTTTGTAGCCATTTTTATTGTTTAAATGTAACTTATGAGTTGAGTAAAAAAAAAGTAAGTAGACTGATATTTTTAAAGGGAGAGATTATTCTACATAACAACACAATCCCTAACCAAACATAAATCACATATACTAAATAAATAATAAACCTAGATGATATACGATTATTGTATGACGCAGCTGATGGAGGAGATCCCAAACACACAAATAATGAAAGTTAAATCACAGAGCAAATAATGAAGATCTAATTAGAGATGGCTGAAGATTAACATTGACCTTCTTACAAATAAATATTAATTAATTCTTATGAAAAGGCTATCCAATACATTGGCCTAGAGATTAAGACATTGTACCTTGAAGGATCATAGCTCTTCCATTATTTATCCAAAACAAAAATGTCACCATCCTTCACATATATCCACTATATATCTCATGCTGCTTTTTTATTTGAACTTGATCAAGTAAAACAAAAAACAAAAAAACCTAAATCAAATAGTCAAAATAAAAACAAGCATTTAATTATGTTACCATAAACTTGAGCATCCATCAAGGAGTCAAAAGAACCACAAAATTGGTTTACAAATTATGATCAGCACAACCAAGCAAGCAACGTCTTCAAATTCAAGGTAGTAAGTAATTATTACAGCTTAACACATAAGCAATTATTGACTTTTCTAAAGTAAATGGAGCAATGCATATATAATTATTCTGATGATGGTGCCACATTGTCATCAATTCCTCCTCCTCCTCCTCTGCCTATCACTGAACGAGCTTGGTTCGCCCTAGCATTGTCAAGCAACTGCTTTACCCAATTCCAAGTTGTTGGGTCTTCCTGAATGCATTCAAAACAATATCAAATTAAATACCAAATAATGTAACCAAACACTAATAAAAATGTCTGCAATGCTGATAATAATATAAGAAAATTTAACTGATTGAATCTAATCATATGTGTTGCATATCAAAGATCAGACACATCTATACATATGTGTTAAATGTAATCACATTTATTGGTATTAGATATCAACACATGGTAGATACCAGATACATCTTCAACGTGCTACATAACTCTCACACGTATACTATGCTAAACCAAATTTTTTATAACACTAAAATTGACTATGAAACACATACACAACTCTGATATGTATACTATACTAATAATTTTAAAAAATTGAACGAATTGAATCTAATGACACGTGTCAGTGTAAGACATCAATGCATGTCAAATACCAGACACATCTATACACGACTATTAATATAAGAAAATTGAAGTGATTAAAAATTATCACGTGTGTCGGTATCAAATTTGTATATAGCAGTATATCACAAGAATTACTTACACGAAGGCCATCAATGAAAGTGACATCCCCAAAGTTGTCTGGAAGATTGCTTGTTAATGCAAGGCCAGCCCTGCTTTAATTTGTTGAAGGTTTTATTAGAAACTTAGAAAGAAGGGGGAGGGAAAGAACATAAATGTCAATAGCACTTAAGATTTCAAAACTGTTTTCTGGTCAACCAATTAACCTGGGATTAGAAGACAAACGAGCATAACATGGAATTATAATCTTCAAAAGACGAGGTGAAGGTTGTTTCTCAAGACTTTCCAACACAATATCCAAAACTCTACCAACTGCGAAATAACGCTCTGCTGTAGCACAAACATAGTCCAAACCAACCTCGTCCGACATAATCTTCTCAACTATAAATGTTGCAATCTGCATAGACATATACAACTTAATTGCATAAGGAGATATCAGACAAGAACTGACTGATACACAAACACTGATAATAGTTTGAGAAAATAAAAGTAATTGAATATAATCAGTAGTACCACGTGTCAGGACTTTCAGGCACGTCTTCAATATACTACTAGTACTATTTAAAAATAAATTGGCTAAAAAATAAGAATCTGACAAACTCAACTGTTTTTGTCGTTTCTCTGCCGATTTCCATATTGAGCAAACACAGCGGAATTATCTCGCTTGAAAGAAGGAAAGTAAAAACTTCTTTAGTGTTAGCCTGTGAATGTCAAGTATCAACAAAAGTAAATTACACACACTATATATAGTGAAATATAGCATATCAAACAACATAATAAAAATGAAGTGAATGAAGTGATACCTTCACCAAGGCACCAATGACTCCAAGACTAGCAAGCCTCAAAAACTCATATGGTGCTGACATGTTTGTGGTTCGAAGGATCGGATACAAATAGAGAGGTATATAAGCTGTAGATAAGAAAAGGTAATTTACTAAGTATAACAAAACAAAACAAATAAAAAGCAGCATGAGAGTAATTAAGATGAAATAGAAACTTGACATTACCCTTGATCAATAACATCCTTGTATCAGGGTGACATGCCACACACTGTAATAAAAGCAGCATGAGAGATGGATAAGTGTTGAAGTGTTATTTATAATATATGTGTTGGACTCAAATTGCGAAGTGCATGACCTGAAGTAGTGCAAGAGCATTGCAGACTCGAATTGAATGAGCTGGAGTAAGAGTAGGTGGTGAAAGAGCAGGATATGTTGAAATTATTTCCTGTGAGAAAATAAAATTATCATTGCACCAAAAAAAGTAATAAGTTAGAAAAGGAAGAAGTTGAGTAGAAATACACATACCTGTAAAAAGACTGCAGCAATACCAAAAGCATTCCACAATAATGGTGCAAGATCATGGAATAAGTCGGTCATCTGAAAATCGAAATCATATCTAATTATGAGTGCATGTAATTCTCAAGTCTTCTATGTTTTCCATTTTGTTTAATGGACAGCCTACTGGATATTTTGCTTGTAAGCGTGGGGTGCAACAAGGAGACCTTTTGTCTACTCTTCTATTTTGCTTAGCAAAGGATGTTTTCAATAGGGGAATCACTTATTTGGTTGATTCGTAGCACTTGAAGCCTATGGTTGCTCCTCAGAATTTTGTCACCCCATCTCGTGATTTTTATGTATATGACATTATGGTGTTTTGCAAGGCACGAAAAATAATGTAGCATCCTTTATGCAGTTGTTTCTTGAATATGGTGTTGCTTCTAGCTAGCATCTTAGTTTAAGAAAGAATAACTTCTTTGTTGGCTCCACGTCACTTAGACTTGTACATGAATTGATTTTTGTGGGTTTCTCTTGTGGATCACTTCTGTTTACATACTTAGGAATCCCTATATTCAGATAAAAACCTAAGATTTATTATTTACAATTTATTGTTGATCGTATTAAAAGTAATATCTTTGTCCGAAAAGGTTTTCTTTTTATCAATTATGAGACATGTTCAGATAGTCAAATTAATTATTCATGGTATGTTAGTATACAAATTTCAAATTTATACTTGGTTGTTTTCTCTTTTACAAAAATCTGGTTCTTGGTTGAGAAATTTTATCTGATTAGAAGATATTTCTAGAAGGAAAATTATTATAGTGGCTTGGAAAAATGTATGATCTCCTTTGGAAGAAGAAGGTCTTGGTCTTCGATCATTGTGCACTATTAATTCTATTGTATTGCTTAAGCTTTCTAGAGATATGTTTTCTTCGCATCGGTAGTAGACTTTACTTTTTAAGACTCGTTTCCTTCGAGCTAATAAGTCGGTTACATATTTCACAATTCGACAACTTCTACATTTAATTTTGGACAACAACTATTGGAGAATTGGAAATAGTAATTCAATTAAATTATGGTATGATAACTGGCTAGGTATGACTATTATGGATAGACTTGGTTTATTCCCTTGCTCTGTGCATTCCTTACAGTCTATTGTCGTTGATTTTTTGGTTGATCACACTTCGAACATTCCTGC
>NC_021161.2:51105944-51108498 GCF_000331145.2 Cicer arietinum
CATTTATTTCCTGATATTGTACTTGAGATGACTCAGATTGTATCCTCGTTGATTGATTGAGATGACCAATTAGTTTGGATCCTAAGAAGCTTCAGAGTTCTATCTTTTAGAAAAGCTTACAAAACTCTTCATCTGACGGGCTTAACTCTTAACCGGAGTAAAAAGATTTGGAGTGGTGTAATCCCCCTTTCAAACCTTTTCTTGTTTGACACCCTTTTCATAATAAGATGCTTATAGATTATCAATTGTAGACTCGTGGGTGTGTAATGGTGTCGTGTTTTCATATATGCTCTCAAGCTTATGAAACTATTGCTAACATTTTCTATGATTTTGTTTTTGCTACTCAACTATAGAATTGGTTGTCTTTTGTTTTGCGTATTAAAATTGATTTTTCCTCTATTTTTTTTCTATTCTTGATATATGTAGTAAAAAATGGAACTCTCGGGTAAGGGATGTTGTCCTTTCTTCTATCATTCACACAATCTGGAATATTTGGTTTGCCCATAACCAATTAGCTTTTAACAATAAATTGATTAATGTACATCACATTATTCATATGGTTTCTTCTGTTGTATCTCTCTTAGACATATTATTTGAGGGTGTTTCATCTTCATCAATGAAGGAACTCCCTGTGCTTAAATATTTTTCTATTGATTGTGATGCTCCTAAAGCTCTTATTATTATGCAAGTTAATTGGTCGAAACCTCATTATGGTTGGATTAAATGTAGTAGTGACGACGTCTCTAGAGATTATCCTGGTCTCTCTACTATTTAGGGTATTTTTAGGAACCCTAACGGCGATATTGCTACTTGTTTCTAAGATATTTTGATATTTCTACATCATTTCATGCTGAATTTTTCTACTGTTATGTATGCTATTGAGATTATCAATTCTAAACGTTAGTTTTATCTTTGGATAGAGTGTGATTTCTTATTGATTGTTCAATATTTTACTAGTTCAAATCTTGTGATGTGAAAGTTGAAGACTAGATGGTTGACTTACATTTCTATTACATGGCATATACAGTTCCATATTTATCTGGAATATAAGGATGACAATATTTGCACTAACAAACTTGTTAATATTGAAATTTACACTTGTTGCTTTACTTGGTAGGATTTTTCACCACCTTATATTTAAAATGACTTGTAATAAGTATAGTCTTCTATATTTTTTTCGTTTTGGTTAATTTTTTATTAGATTATTAATGATATTTGTTCTATTGCGTTGTATTCTTTTTTTCTATTTTTACCTCTTATAGTAATTTGGTGTGATATAAACATTTCTCACGAAATAGAGAATGATACCACGTTTATCAAATTTTCTAATTAAAATTCAAATATACTAACTAGTGATAAGTCTATTACATGTAACAAGATATTATTATCATCTAATTAATTGTGATTAACATACATTAAAATTAGAACAAAACTTTAAATTGTATAGGAATCAATTAATTAAAAAAAAATCCAACAAACACTAAATTACATAAAGCATTTTTGACTTAATTATATTATGACTAGAATGTTATCTTGATTCTCTCAAAACATCTTACAAAAACGTTAAAATTACAACCAAATCTAGTCTAATAAAAAGGTTAGCCTTCGAAAAGATATTATTCATGGGTGATTTCAGGGTCCGATCCATGAAAAATAAAACAAGAGATATGATATTAATAAGTTATTATATTTTATTTGAATTTAGTGTTATCGTAATATGATAAGTTAATCAAAAATTTATTTATTATTTCTTTAAATTTTTATCTGAAATATGAACTGAGTTAGAAATAAGTTGAATATGATAAGAACAATAATTTACTAAATTATCTTTATAAAATATAAAATTGAAAAATAATAAAATATAAATATAAAAATAATTTATGAAATATAATCTAAAATATATAAATGTAAATATAAATATAAAAATAATTAATAGAATTTGATATTAAACTTAAAAATAAAATATTAATAATTAATTTAAAAAATATTTATAATTTTATCACAAAGATAATTTTATATTTTATATAATTTAATAAATTAGTATTCAAAATTATAAAAATATAAAAATTAATTGAAATTTTAAAATAAATATAATTTATTTACAAATGTATTTTTGTCATTTAAATATAATATATATCATATATTTACTTACACCGTAACAAATAAAATAGAATTATTTAATTACTTATATTTTTTAAATATTTAAATTATTTATTTAATAATGTCAATTAATATTTTAAATATAAAATTATTTCACTATTTGTTTAATTTTTTTATCAATTTATAATATTTAAAATATAATAAATTAATTTAACAAATTATATAATTATTCACAATAATAATTTTTTATTTAAATATAATATATATTATATATGTTACGATAAAATGTATACCAAATCTATGATAAAATAAAATAATTATTATCAAATAAATAATAGAATAATAATTTTATATCATAATTTTTTGTTTATCGTCCATCGAATTCAACATTAAAAATAAACAAAAATTGAAAGATGGGTGAGAAGGAACCTTGACCTTGGAGAGCAGATGAAGA
>NC_021161.2:51108508-51108912 GCF_000331145.2 Cicer arietinum
TGAGTTCGTCAATAAGGCGTTCTGCATCTGCCAACCTGTGTGCAGAAACACCATGCGAACCTATAAACGATTCATCGTTCTTCATGGAAGGAAATTTATACAAATTATTTGCCACCAATTGTGTGAAAATTATATGAATTCATAAGTGTTACCTTTACCCCTACAATTTTAATTTTATTTATTCATGTGATGATATATATATATATATATATATATATATATATATATATATATATATATATATCTATATATATATATATAATTAATATAATTCATAAAAATAGATAAATAGAAATTTTAAATTATGATAAAAATTTTGTAATCCAAAGTTCGAAATGTCATTTTTTAAAAGGTTAGTTTTTTGTAAAAAAATTATTATTTTAATTTTTGTTGAAATAACAAAA
>NC_021161.2:51117342-51126711 GCF_000331145.2 Cicer arietinum
ATATTTAATTGTCATGTGTAAATTTATATTTTAAAAAAGAGACTTAAGCTTTTTTTTCTACATAAAGAGACTTGAGTTTTAATATTAAAATAGAAATTTATTTTAATTTTTAAGTTACAATCTTTCATTAATTTTAATTATTTTTTAATTAGATAATTTTTAATTTTATTTCATAATTGGTTTTATTTTTATTGAATTAAAACTTAGAGGATATTAAATACAACGTCATAATTAATAGTAATATTAAGAAATGATTAAATTATAATATAAATTATATTAATCTAGTAGCTAAGGTTTGACTTAATAATTTTAATGGATGAAATTCAAATTTCACATGAGATAGTTATAAAATAACAATTAATATCACTGTTAATAATATCAAATTTTTTCTCTTCATTTTTTTTAAATTACTATAAATTATTAAGTGTTTAAATACAGCATTTAGTCAGATGTAAAAAATAATTACAGAACTTAGTTATATTTACTATATATATATATATACATATATGTAAATATATTTGAACCTAACAAAACTTAGTTTAGTTTATATATTTATTTTTACATTCTTCTTTAGGAAGTATTTAATATGTCAATTTATAAATTAAAAAATATTTTAAATTTTTAAAGGGGCCCACTAATATAACACAAACCTTTTTACATTTTAGACTTTTGTTTATCTTACTTGTTAATAAAAGAAATTCATTTCATAAAAAACATAATGAATTATTGTTAGCTTATTATTAAATAGAAAAGTAAAATGCATTTAACAAATTAGTAGTATATAAATATTTAATTATTTGGTCAAAATTATTAAATAAATAAATATTATTATATATGAGTGTAATAAGTTTAAAAATTTATGTTTAAAAATATTAAAATTCACTAAAATAAATATCGTCTCTCCCTCTGCTGAAATATTATCATGTGATGTGATGTGGTAAGCAATTTCAAATTCAGCCTTAAACTATGAAAATAAATCAATATAATTTATAAAGTATCATAAAATACAATTTAGTTTGTCAACTAAACTAATAAATTTCAAATTCAACCTTAAACTATGAAAATAAATTAATATAATCTATAAAGTATCATAAAATACAATTTAGTTTGTCAACTAAACTAATAAACCAATTAGCACACATGAAATTAATAAATCAACTAAACTAGTACACCGATAAGGCAATAAGCCCGGCTCAACACGTTATGAAACCTAAATCAAAATTATTAGACCATATTTTTTTAAAATTAATAAATAAATTATTAATATTTAATATAAAATTTATCTTTCTCACTTTTTTCGATGCAAAATCATTTGTCAAATTTCGTTTAATAATTCTTTTTCAATCGACAATAAAGCTAATCCATTTAATCTTTCTTATGAAATTTTTTATCTTAGATAAAATTTAATTAATTTGAGTTTCAGAAAGCTTATTTCTGCATAAGCGACAATTATAAGAATTATTAATATTATTCTATAAGTAATATATGTATTTAGAAAGAAAAAAAACTAATTTTCTTATATAATTAAGTATATCAATTGGTGTGTCATTTTCTACTAGTATTATCTCTCTTAGAATTTTCAGTTCTACAAATAAATATAATCCATAAATATTTTATTTGTTCTTATGTTTTAAAGAACGTTCAAGATTAATGTAATTTTCTTTTAATTTTTTATTATCTAATGATTTTAATGATTTTAATTTCTCAATATTAAATAGAAAACTAAAAATATCTGCATAAAATCTAAATTATTCAAATCTACTTTGAAATAAAGTAATTGATCTAGTAAAAAGCAATTCAAATTATTATTATGCTAAAAATTAAAAAAAAAAATTGGTAACTTTTTTTGTATAGGTGTATAGTTGTTCTATGTTTAAAGAGTTTCTATAATTTATTATTGAGTCTATGTAGCGTATAAAATTTAAAATAAAAAATTATGTTTTGACGATGTCTAAAGAAAGGGTTTTATGTGTCTCTTCTTTAGGACGGCGTACACCAACTATTATTTTTGATATTTTTGTTGAAGTTTACGTCCATCTTCACATTCCATTTTTCTACTCAAAACATTCTTCTGTATTTCCGACCTATGTGTATATAATTTTGATTTATAGTTCAATGAACTCTTTTAATTTACTGGTTCACATAATAGTCGCTAATTTATTGATTTTTTCATTTTTATTCTGATTTACTGGTTTAAGAAATGTTTAATCATCTCTAACTATGAGATAAAAGTTGGTGGAGTATTGGTTTAATGATTTCTTTTTTAGTTGAGGAGTCAAATTGTTATAAAATATTAGACATGTGATTTTTTTATTATATTTTAGAGGTTAAATTAATGTATTTTTATAATTTAATAATTAATTTTGTCAAACATAAATATTGACTGAAGGACTAAATAGTTAAATTAGGTGATTGTTAAAAATTATCAATTATATTGGCTTATGGATTTTTTTTTTTAAATTCTTCAGGGAATAGCTTTTTTTTTTCTTTTTTTTCTTCTTCTTTTTTTCTTCTAATACCAAGAACAAAAAGTTGTCATAAATTGTACTTTGGAATTTTTAAGAAAATATTAAAGGCTGATATAAAGAAAATGTAAGCTATGTTTTATCACATATAGTATTTTTTGAAAAAAATATACTAACTTACCAGAAATTTGTAAATGTAACTTTAAAAAAAAAAGTATAACAAATCATTTTTTATTTTATTCATGTGATGAACTTGATGATTTTTTACTTCATTTTGACTTAAAATTAAACTATTTATTAGTTATTCGTAAGACGTAACTCTCAATTGGCAATGTTAAATTATTAAATTGAACATTTTTTTAAGATTTAAATTCAAAATCCTACTATTGTATGTAAATGAGTTTATAAATTATGACAGTGCTTATTATTTTGTCTATAGAAAAAAAAAATACTCCTTTGTCTCTTAATAAGAAAATGTCACTTATTTTAAGATGTATTAATTGCATATTTTACTTTTTTACCCCTAATTAATGTTAAATAAAAATGGATATATTTTATATAAGTGGATCATATATTTTTTAAATAATATAATATAAGATTATATTTGAAATAAATTATAAATATTATGACATTTAAAAATTATATTTGTGGTTTTTGTTTATATATATATATATATATATATATATATATTTATTTTTTTTAAATAAGCTTGAATTTCCATATTAGTATTGTCATGTCAATTACTATACTTATTAAATAAATATTTTACTAATATCAATGATTTTATTTTAATTGTCTCATTTACAATAGAGTGAAAATTTAAATTGATTTATGATATTTTGGACGTGGGTTATTTTAGTTCAGAGAAAAAATAATATTCAAATTAGGTAGTGAAATTATTTTTTGTTGAAATTATTAAAAAAAACTTTTTTACTAAAAATTATTCAAGTGATATTAAATAATTTAAAATAAAATTTCACATTATCATGTAAATTTTTTACACATTATCAGCATTAAAATTCAAATTTAAAAAGAGATCAAAATCACAAATTCACAAAAATGGAGTATCAAAATTAAATTAGTGGGATATGCATGGTGACAATGACGTGTGTCAATTAATTAAGTAACCATATTTTATTTCTTAATTTTATAACTATTGTACACAATTTCTCCCACCTAAATGGTTGTATAATATCATATTCAGACTTTCAGTAAACATTCACTTCTTTAAATGTAGACATTCACTTCTTTAAATCTAGGTTTAAATATATTTTCGATTATAGCAAATATGGTTTGTATTGATTTTAGTTCATATAATATTTTTTGTTTGTTTAAATCTTTGTAAATTTTTAACAAATTTTTAAAAAGTAAAAAATAGTTATATGACTAATTTTGGATGAAGTAGTACATGTTGACAGGGTAATTGTTGTTGACTAGACAATATTTAATATTTAAAATTAAAATTCATTTTATTAACTCATTTAATCATTTAATTAAAAACTTAAAACTAATTAATTAATTAACCAATGAAATAATAAAAACTCAATAATCTTCATGTTCAACCCTAAATTTTTTAATAAAAACTCAACAACTTTCATCTTCAACCTTAATTTCTTCATTTTCAAATAACAAATTCTCATATCTGATCCAAACCCTAAAAATTATAATCTCTCATTTTTCTTACACCACAACTATAATTCTAACTAAATATGCACTATCTCGATTTTCGTGTAAGGATTTGTATAATTTTACTTTTTCGTGTAAGGGTTTGTATACTTTGGATTCATCAGTAGTTTGTCATTTGTGTTTGCAGGATTAATTGAAGATTGGAAAATGTTACACAATATGGATTTAGTGCTTCTATTGTAAGTTTTTATGCCAACGTAGATTTGGCTTCGAACCCCAGCCCCCTTCCAAAATCAACATAATCCCTTAATGTATATGCTTCAAAAATATGCATATGTCACCCAAGAATTTAAATGACACGCATTATTATCAAAATCACTTTATTAATTTCACATAAGTGCATAAGACTTTAAATGTTATTCATTATTACAAAACATCATTTCACATAAGTCGTCAATGTATATGCCTCCAAAATATGCATATATCTCCCAAGACCTTTAATACTACTCACTATTAAAAAAACCACTTCATCAATTCCACATAAGTTATCAATGCATATATAACGAAAATATGCATCTGTCACTCAAGACTTTAAATGTTACTATTATCAAAACAATTTCATCAATTCATATAAGCCATCAATGTATATGTTAAAAAAATATGCATATGTTACCCAAGACTTTTAATGATATCCACTATTGCCAAAATCACATTATCACTTCCACACAAATTATCAATGCATATGGTTAAAAAATAGGCTAAATAGCATCCACGATTCCTTAACTTAATTTCAATTAATATTTTAGTCTTTTATTTTATTTTATTTTCGATTTGATCCTTTATTTTAATTTTAAGTGACAATTTGATCTTTTATATTTTAAAATGTCAACAATGTTATCTTTTTTTTTTTTGCTTAATTGTAGTTTTGGTCCCTCTATTTTAGCTGAATCACGAAAATAATCTCCCTATTTTATTTATCCTTAGTTTTGGTCCCTCAAACAAAATTTTAGTCAAAAATTTGATGAAATACCATTTTCTTAAGTCATATCGTACCATTTATGGTCATAGATTTCAGGTACAATTGTTGCACCATGAGATCTTGAGGCATAGTGTGCCTTAAATAAGTACAAAAAATTGATATTTCATCACATTTTTGACTAAAATTCTGTTTATGAGACCAAAACTGGGGAATCAAAATAAGAGGACTACTTTCGTGATTCAGCTAAAATAAAGGGACCAAAACTGCAATTAAGCCTTTTTTTTTACAAAAATTCATCAAAATTTTCAAACAAAACCCAAAAAATTCATTATCATCTTCAATATAATGCAAATTTCATCAAATTCATAACTTAAATATTTAAATAAATTCATATTTTCCTTATTTATTTGATGAATTTGATGTTGTTCGAGATGAAAATATGAGTTTATTTGAATATTTGAGTTATGCATTTGATAAAAATTGCATTATATTGAAGAGTATTATTAATTTTATGGGTTTTGTTTGAAAATTTTGATGAATTTCTTGAATATTTGTAAAAAAAATGATAACATTGCTGACATTTTAAAACACAAAATATCAAATTGTCACTTAAAATTAAAATAAAGGATTAAATCGAAAAGAAAAAAAAAAGATAAAGGACTAAAACGTTAACAGAAATTAAGTTAAGGGACCGCGAGTGCTATTTAGTCTAAAAAATATGCATCTCTTGTTCAAGACTTCAAATGTTATTCACTATTACCAAAACAATTTCATAAATTTCACATAAGTCATCAATGCATATGTCTCGAAAACATGCATCTGTCACACAATAATTTTAATGTTACTCACTATTAGAGTTGTCAATCTGACAAACCCCCTAATAATTGACCCCAGCCCACATGTTGGAGGGGCAAAAAAAGGCTAAATTACATTTATGATCCTTTAACTTAATCTCAGGTAACGTTTTAGTCCTTTATCTTCTTTTTTTCCCGACTTGGTCCTTTATTTTAATTTTAAGTGACAATTTGATATTTTATGTTTTAAAATTTCAACAATGTTATCCTTTTTTATACAAAAATTCAAAAAAAAAATTCAATCAAAACTCATAAAATTAATTATATTCTTCAATATAATACAAATTTCATCAAATTCGTAACGCAAATCTTCAAATAAACTCATATTTTCATACTTTATTTGATATTGTTAGGAATAAAGGACTAAATCGGGAAGAAAAAAAAGATAAAGGACTAAAACGTTACCTGAGATTAAGTTAAAGGACCACAAATGTAATTTAGCCGGCAAAAAAATTTTATAATTTAAAAGGCCCCCCAAAAGAAAGCCCCCTAAAATCTTGTGGGTTTAGTGCGCCTATAGGCCCACGTCTTCAAAAAAATATCGATTTATTTAATTTTTTTTGAGAAATAATTTTTTTTTTCGATTTTTTCACCGATAAAAAAATTTCGATTTTTTTTTTATTCTAGAAAAAATTGATTTTATTCGAGAATTTTTTATTTATTTTTCTTACAAAATTTTGAGAATTTTTTTTTAAAAATTTTTTGAAAAAAAATAAATTTTGAAAAATTTTCAAGTAAAAATCTCAAAATTATCAAAATATTGGAGGCATATAAGCCCTCCGAGCCCCCTCTCTGAAGTCCCATGAAATAATGAGCCAAGATTTTAAAAAAATTATTTTGATAGGGGGCCTAATATTAAGAGTTTAAGAAATAAAAAATAATAATTAAGGGGGCCTAGCAGTTGGGAGCTTTTTTGACAGCTCTACTCACTATTACCAAAATCGCTTCATCAATTCCACATAAATCATCAATGCGCATACCTTGAAAACATGCATCTGCATCCCAAGACTTTAAATGTTACTCTCAGTTACCAAAACCATTTCATCAATTTAAATAAGACATCAATGTATATGTCTCGAAAACATGCATCTATCCTCCAAGACTTTTAATGTTACTCAGTATTACTGAAGACATATCATCAATTCCGCATAAAACATTAATACATATGCCTAAAAAATATACATATCTCATCCAAGACTTTTAATGCTACTCGCTATTGTCAAAACCAATTCATCAATTCCACGTAAGCCATCAACCCACATGCATCTTGTTAGAGTTAGCTCGAAAGGTCAACATTTTTTTATTATTATTTGTATCATGACACTTACTATTATTAATATAGTAATATGAGGTATTTTAATTTATTATGCAAATTTATTTAAAGCATAATAATGTCCTTAAAATAGTTTGTCTGTTTAATGGAATATTAAATGTGACATAATCGTGAGATCCTATTGAACATAAAGACACTATTCTTAAATTGTATGTAGTCAAATTTTACTATTAAATGAGACAAGAGTAATGCATAAAAACTAATATGTGAGTAGATTGTTGACAACCTCTCACATATCATGAATATGAGATATTAAGTCGTCACATGAGTATAAATATTAGAAGTAATATTTGTATTAAATTAATCTGCTACGAGAGCATTACATAATAGTTATGCAAAATGTCATTAACGATTCTCATAGAACCACAATGAGTAGTCATTCGACTTGAAGTCGCTACGATCTCCACTTGAAGAGTTATATACTTTGAGACTAACAAACATTATCTGTAACACGACAATCGTAATGGTGGTTATTGGGTTTAAGACTAAACCATGTAGAAGAATGTGAGTGATATAGATAGGATTCATCCCTCCTACATAATATAAGTCGTGTCTTGGATGTCTCGATAAAGTGATCTGTGAAATTTGCACGGTCACGCCAAAATTGACCAATATAAGATATTGGGTACATTAATGATCAATTGCATGTATACTTGGAAATCGAGAAACAAATTATTGGACCTAACAAGGATGATATTTTTTATAACTTGTGTTCAATTAAGACATTTAGATGAAAGGACAACTACTGCATAGTAAATAGTGGTTACAATAAAGTTATATCGTATCATCGATTTTCTCATTAATTGAGTAGCAATGACACATTTCTAGATATCACTCATTGGTTATAATATTTAATATTAATTTTATATTTTATATTATTTCCAATTAAGTGGGAGTCTATAGGGTCACACGATAGAACAATTAAACTAGAAAGTAAAACTTTAATTAAATAATTATTTAATTGATTAATGGTTTAATTAAATAAAATTAATTGAGTTTGTAGCGTACAAGACCCACTATGGAAGTAAGATAGAAATGATCAATATATATATGATATATTGTGTCTCATCTTAACTGAACCCTATAATCATTCTTATCGTAGCCGTTAGCTAGCACCAACACATTTTTAGAAAACCGTTCATGTGGACTGAGTAGAGACACTACCATATCATATTGTTGATGATTTATCCTCCTCGACGCTTCAAGAAGTAAATATATAAACCTCATATAAAATATTGTATATGTGTGATCCATGACAATCATTAATTTTCACTTTTGAAAATGATTTAAAAATTGTTTTAAAATATATCTTTTAATTTCCCAACACATCTGCCACCTAAATTCGAGGGCACATCTCCATATATTAGTTTTCTTGGATTCTTAATATGTATTAGTGTGTTCAATAATGTTTCTCCTTCGAAAAGATATGTCTGCCACTAGGGGTGGGAATAGGTTGGACCGAGCTAGGCTTTGCTAAGTCTGAGTCTGGTTTGTCAAAAAATTCAAGGTCTAAGTCTGATTTGTCGCCTATCATAGACTTACCTTTTAGGTATGTGTCTGGCTTTTATAGAAGTCTAGTTTGACATGTTAGCCTACTTGAAAACTTATTTCATTTTAACACTTTTGAATAAGTCATCAAACATATCTTTAAATATATTAACATTAAGTTAAATGAAATTAAGTTCTATTTTGATAACATCACATTTTGAAGAATATGACTTTATATACATTATACTTCAATTATATTTTATAATAATACATTTAAATATGTCAAAGATTAAATGAGGTTAATATGCGTAAATTACTAAAAGTTGAATATATAACAATAAGATCAAAATTGAATATAATAACTATAGAAGTAAAAAAAATTATTTATATTTATTTAAGTAGGTCGGCCTAAAAAACTTATTATGTGACCCGTAACCTAACATTTTTAACTAAATAATCTTTTTAAGGAGCATTGTTCTTATCTATTTAAGAAAAAAGTCTGGAAGACTAGACTGTAGACCCCTATTGATCGACCTGACCTATTCTCATGCCTACTTGCCACCCAGACTTTAAGTACAATTCTCCATACATAATCTACACGAATATACAATATATATATATATA
>NC_021161.2:51126797-51179804 GCF_000331145.2 Cicer arietinum
ATATATATATATATATATATATATATATATATATATATATATATATATATATATATATATATATATATATATATATATATATATTATAGGTTGATCAGGAATTTTCCTTCTTTCAGTTCACGATGGCGTTTACCAATTTATTTTTGAGAGTTTCATCGGAAAATCTAAAGGTTTGTTTTTATACTATATTATTCTATTTCAAATATTGATTTATATTATCTTGTATGTATCCTATATATGCACAAACATTTCATACATCGAATCATATTATTCTGTATTATCCTAAAAAATAAACTATTATCTTATTTTAGATTTTGATTCATATTAATTTCGTTTAACATTTATTGATTTGATCTTGTTGTTTTAATGCGTATAATATCCAATCCAGTTTAATGTTTATTTGACAGTATCATGTGATCCAACTATATTAAACAATGACAATAAAAATACTAGGATACAACTCTTGCTTTTTCGAACATGTGAAGCGAAATTTAATCCATAAATGATTAAATATTAAAGTGATAACGAAAGAAAGATAATATATATAAAGTTATAATGATATATAACGAAACAAAATAATTTCATAGTACTTCATTATTTCAAAAAACAAAATGTTTTCATGATACATGATTATTTCAAATATATATTAAACTATATATCAATTATATGTTATACCAACAACAAAAAAAAACATTTTATTTAAGTAATATATTTGTCAAAGCCATAGTGATCCTCACGTGCATTGTGTTTATTCCTTTTGTTTCTTCTTATCGCTTGCATCTTCCAACGTATCTTTATTTGGCTGCACTGTACTATTATTTGATTTGGTTTTGTTATATTTTTCAATGAAAAACTTAATCCATGTGGTAAGCTCCAAACCAAATGCAATGGCACCCAAACATATAAGAATTCCAATGTAACTCCACTTCCATTTACTACCACCATTCAAAATGTTAATTCCTTTGAATATGTTTATGACTATAATAGTTAGTAGTCCATATCCAAGAAAATGATGGTACATATTCCAATATTTGCGGTAATCATCTGTGTCCTTAGGTTTTAAGCGAAAAGCCAACATCTGAAAACCAAAATTATATTTTAATCTTTTATTGATATTTTATATATACTTACTTATTAATGTTACATGTTAGAGTAAAAAATTAGTTAAATATCTATTAGATTGTTAGTCTCTTTTTTAATTCAAGCATTTTCTCTTCAAGATGGTCCCACATCTCTCTTGAAACACAATTCAACATCATAGAACCAAATCTCAATCCAAGGTTAGAAAAAACAGTATTTCTAGCCTATAGAAACATTATTATCCAGAAATGTAAATTTTTGTTTAGGACTTACATGTTTCATTTAATAAACATGTCTCGCTAATGTGACATTATATGAGCCATTTAATTACCCTATAATATTATCATTTGAGATCGGCCTAACTCAATCATATAAAATTAATCTATAAAGTGAAAATTGTTCTCATCTAATTTGAGACTCTTAGCACAACATGTCCACGACGGAAGATCTGAAGCGTGACTCAAGTTGTTTGATAACGCTGATCTGATAACACAGATTATGGATAGGTTGTGATACTATCTTAAAATTTGAGTTGAGCCTAACTCAATCTTACTGAACCGACTTATAAATTGTTGGGGACTTCTTTTTATAAATTCAATTATTTTGTATGTGATTTGGATTCTCAAATATGTCTTCTATTCAACACTTTGATCCTCAAATATCTCTTCTATTTATTGGTTTAGTTTATATAATTACTATAAAAAAAATAAAAAAAACATACTCTTAGATAGAGAGAGAAACTTTATAATAATACCTGAATAGTGCTAAAAGTGAAAATGAGAATGCCAAAATCTCGATGAGTGTGGAAGATATAGTATCTAGAAGAATGTCCAAGAACCAATCCAATAATCCAACCAGAAGTACCAATGAGAAAACCAGTTAATTGGCAACCAACATGAAGCTGAAACCACAATGGATCCCTATGAAAAGGAAACACTCTAAAGTATCTTGGGATTATTACTCCAATTGGTAACATTGTTCCCCACCCTATAATGTTTAGTACTCCATGTACCTAAATTCAAAACACATAAATCATTAAACCCTTTCAAGCATCATGACACTGATACGATTGACATCAATAATAAATTAATTAAATGTGATCAAGTATTAATATCACGTGCGACTTGAATTTTTCTCAATAATAACGGTCATTGAAAAACATTAGAAGAAAAGAAAAGAAAAAAGACTTGTTACCGATCTAAGGAAACTTCGATATTGTCCAGTACTGCGACCGCTAATAGAAGTCAAGTCAATAGTCTCAGAGCTATCAACATTGTGAAGAGTTGTTGGATGGTTCAAAGGTTTTCCATTATTAATTTCATACCCAATTTGCCACACATGATTCAACCTTGTTATGTTATACACATCAGAAGGCAGAACCAATTTAGCATATATAGTATAAAAATTTGACCCTTCATTTTGTGTTGACATACTAGACACATTGAGACCAATATCTCTCATTGGTACAAGAGCACAACCTCTTTTAGTTTCTTTTGTAACATCATATGTATTCAACATCATAGAAGAATCATGTTTTTTAACTCCTATAAGTGCTTTTGTTCCAACCATTTCAGCTCTTTTTCCTGGATTTACACCCCATGCTATCCACCCTTCACTTGACTCTAAATATGCACCAAATAATATTTCAAGTATTGTGGTTGAGTTAGTACCATTGTAACACTTCCAACCAAATTCAGCTCCTAAAGTGCGTAATATCTTGCATTCTGTTATGTTTTTTCGTTCGACGATTTTCGTGAATTCATCGCTGCATGATTGAGCTTTGACATCAATGATTGTAAAGAAGAGAAAGGAAATTATCATTATGGTTGATAAGGTAGAAGATGACATGGTTTTTTTAATCTTCATGTTGTTTTGGTTTTTTTAAGGTAAGGATTATCAATATAATATGTTATATAAATAAAATAATATATGCTAGTCATGTACTATGCTATGCTTTGTTGCTTTTGCTATATTTCTCTTTTTTCATAAGATTGGCCAATACTTCTTTGAGAGGATAGGAATTTTAGAACCTTCACATTAACATTTAGAACCTTCACATGAATTACGTGACTATTGTTGAATAGAACAATGCTAAAGAGGAATTGGAAATTGTTTCATTATATTTTTCAATTCCACCCATGACTTATTAACATTTTCTTTCAATAATCTATTTTATTTTTATTTTTAAACCGTGATTTAAAAATAAAATAAAAAGTCGTGATTTGTTTTATCAATATAAAAATAAGTTGAGTTGTACGTATATGATTTAAATATATATAATTTATAAAGTTTCTATGATCTATACATTAATTTAATGGGTTGAATTTTCTTAAAAACACAAATGTGTAAATGACGTTATTCATATGTCTTCGTAAAATAAAATAAAAACTGTTTTTGTGAGGTTTAGTTTACCTCAAACAAAATGTGAAAACAAAGTTACTCTTTTAATATATACATATATACTACAAGAAATATTTGGTGGGTTGAATTTTTCTTCAACACAAATGTGTAAATAAGGGCACTCTTTTAACATATATTTTTACGAAAAAGCGGTTTTATAAAGTTGAATTAATCTCAGATAAAATGTGTAAATAAAATTACTATTTTATAATAGAGGATATCAAATGAAAAAAATTTATAATTAAATAATTAAATTTTGTTAAAATTTAAAAAGGAAAATAATATATAATATAATAATATACTCTTTTTAACACAATCTAAACCTCAAAATCTATTGGTTAATCTAAAACTCAAAATGTCTCAAGTGATGAATGAGCACACAAGGCAGCAACAATTTGAAGAGAGGTCGTGTATTACGACGAATCATTGTTGAATTGCTTTTGAAAAGAGTTTGAAGTATGCTTACGTGAGATTTGGGAAACCCCTTTCAGCTTTATCTTTATGCTTTAGAGTCTAATAAGTAATCACACTTGTTTGTGCTTATTCATACATATTCCTTACTTTTATGAGACATCCACTAATTATGTTCAATCAACATCAACCACTGATTTGAGAAAACATTTTTCTTTGCATTGGATTTCAACATGGATTTGTTTATATAATTTAATTTAAAAAGTTAAATAACTTTATTCACAATAAATATTTAAAAATCACAAATTTTATTCGATTATTACAAATAAATAAATTTAAATACTCAAATAATATTAATATACAAGAAAATTATTAATTGCACTTGCAGAAAAATAATGTTGAAAAGTAGTGTATCTCTATCTCATAAGTTACTCGTATCGATATCTTATGTAATACTTCATTTTAAAAGTACTTATGTTTCATAGATAGTCACCAACTATTTTTCATCTCTTATTCTTTCATTATTATGGGACTAATTAGCTTGATCTAATCCATAATAATAATAATAATAATTAATATTTTTTTATAATTATTACATATTGTTTTTCTCATTATAGTTTACGTACTTGTTTTAATAGTATACAAAATCTACGAAGTTTGATTAAAAAAAATTAATTATTTTAGATTTTATAAAATAAATTTCTTATTTTTTTAAATGGCAACCCAATTGAATCTTGCTAAACCATATTATTGTTTTCTTTTTTGAAAAATCAAAACATAAATGAGAAAAAAAAATGTATATTATTAATGTAAACTAGTTTTATATTGAACTTTATAACAGTTTAACAATGCAAAAACCAACTGCTATGAGAGTGTTCATATATAAACACATAGTAAAATAAAAATTAAACTATATATTAGTTTTATAAACTATCATAGATATTTATAAAAATTAACTAAAAATAGTTTATAAACATGTCATAATAAGTTATTTTTATAAATTCTCTGAAACAAATTCAGTAGTCATTAAGTTCAATTAAGACAATCAAACAAGCACTATGGGAGTTTATGATACACAAGTTAGAGATATATATTTTTTCTTTAAAAAAAGAGAATGTACTATATGAACTTGTATGGGCCTAAGGCCCAAACTTGCATATGAAACATCTGCCCAGCCCAGTAGCCCATGAAACATCTGCCCAGCCCAGCAGCCCTTACGGGCAACAGCTAGGGCACACAACAAGGGGACAATAGAATCATCCCAAAATTTCATTCGTACGCACATTCATAGCGACAATTACAACCCCATATTCAAATAATTCAACTATTATTATAGTTCATCTTTTCAATTTGATTTCTAAGATTGAGAGAAAACGTGGTGTGTGTGTGGATTGATTCATCAAATTGAGATTTTGATAAGAGACTCGATAATCGATGGATCTGGAGGTTGTTGGTCGGCACGCCATGCTGTTCGACGACGACGGCATGGCGGCGTTCGTGAACTCACCGGAAGCTCTCGTCGATTGGAATTCTCTCTCAATTGATCGCTACGATGTTCGCCACCTCCTCCCCGGTCCTATTCCTCCTCGCCTCAAGCGCCGTCCTCTTCATCCTTCTTCTTCTTCTTCCCTCGAAGCTGACCTCGATCATCAACGCTATCTCGATCTTCGTTCATCTCCTTCTCACGAACAACCACAAGGTAACCTACTAATTCATTCATTATTCTGCTTTTAGTTTTTATTATTTCTTTTTTCTATTCGGTTTATTCGTCTTTTGATTCTGTTACGGTTTATTTTTGCGAATTAGACTTCTCTTTTATTTGGAGTTGCTTGTATGTTATTGTATTTATTGTTTTAAGTGGATATATATATATATATTATGGTTTCGATTCGAGAATAGCTGTGAAGATTGATCGGTGATCTTGCTTTATGTTCATCTCACGAGAGAAATCCGTCGTTTGTTAATTACTCAATCAAGGCTCTGTTTGAATAATCAGCTAAATTAAGTGTTTTGTAGCTTAACACTTACTACTATGGAATGAAATATAAGAAAAAATTGTAATTGAAAAGTTGATGTATCTGTTAAAAATTATATTTCATTGTGGAGGGAGTATTATATAAGTGCTTATACCTCAGCTACCATTTTTAACAGGATACATCAACTTTCAGCCACCATTTTTGCTTATATTTCATTCTAGAGAGAGTATTATATAAGTGCTTATGTATAAGATATTTCTATAACAAAAATATAAAATAAAGTTAAAGTGTTTTCATATAAGTTATAAGTTGTTTTCATTAGTTATCATGGAGAGCTTGTTTATAGGTCTGTCATAAGCTATTTCCTCACGCTCTTTCAAACAATCTCGTAAGTGTATATGCCAATAGATAAACTCAAATAAGCCTATTCAAACAGAGTCTAAATGGAAGATAGTCTGATTATTAAGGATAGAAGAAGTTATAGGAGAATTTTAGGAATAACTATTAAACAGTTTTGCTGAAATTTTTGTTTTTGGTAGCACAAACTTAGTGAATAAGGCTTTAAGGCTTGGTTGTTATGGGCTGTAGCTGCAATATTAGAATGTTTCCTTATTGGATAAAATGATTGCATCAACATATTCTAGTCTAATGATTAATTGTAGATCTATCCTCTTTATTGTTATACTGAAGAGACTTATATTTTTAATTTTAAACATATTGTGAAAAGGAATCATGGGTAATTAATTTCCCAATATTTGCTTTTGAAAGAAATGAGCGTGAACAAGTCTTTTCAATTGGTTCTCATTTCTTGGACATATCCATATATTTGCTTGAGATATGTTATTTAGTTGAGGGCTTGAGGTAACTAGGTGATTAAGCAATGTTGCCTGCTTACTATGAAGTCTGTTTTTCTGGTGGATGTTATGACAACTTTTTTACAACTTCCACCTAAGAGTATGTTGAGTTTTTTGTGTGTACAACCACAATCTCTACATTTGCAGGATGCAATGTAATATGCTACAGTTCCTGTGTCAGACTACAAGTAAGGATGTTTTCAATTGGCTTCCATTTTCTTTTAGTTTCTTTGGTGTTAGTGCTATTACTGTTTTAGGTGATGATATTATTGTAGTTGAGAATTATATGTGATTCTGATGAAGATGTCACCTTCCTGTGTCTGTTTAGATAATGATTCAGGTGCAATGAATTCAGCTGGCTATCGTGCTGTTGCATTTTCATATGAAAATTTTAATGTGTCCACTGAGACAAAGGACAATGATACTGAGTCTGGTTTCCGTCCTAATTTTCCAGTACCAGAAAGCTTACTTCATAACCTGGTGAGTAACATATGTCTTAAAGTATACAATGATCATGTGATTTTCGTATGTTTAATTGACCCTCTCATTGTTTAACCAATGTGACTAAGTGATAATTGCCTAGGGTGCATATTTTATTCTAAGGCTTATGATGTCTAAGTTTCAGATGCTTGGAGCATAGACGAAGTTCTTGTGACTCAAGGTAGCCATTCACAGGCACCTTTTTTTCCTTTTGATGTCATGAAAAGGGGCCGTGCAGGTGGGATTAGGATGGTAGAAATTCGTTGATTCTTTACCTCTTGAGAGAAAATGGGATGAAACATATCTTGATAAAGCTCTGTATCTTGATCTTTATGATTATTCAAGTATATATGAGGTTGTCTTGTGTTTGTTTAGTAAGATCTTTATGTATTCATATATCTGTCTGGCAAAAACCCTTTATGCTAATTTAAAATTCACATTTATTGACATAAGCCCTTTTTTGTTTTTCTTTTCCAGCCTCCAAATGAAAAAATACATCAGATTATTTCAAGGACGGCAATGTTTGTCAGCAAACATGGAAGCCAATCCGAAATTATTCTGAGGGTGAAACAAGGAGATAATCCAACATTTGGGTTCCTGATGCCTGATCATCCTATTCATCCATATTTTAGGTTTCTTGTTGATCATCAAGAACTTCTGAAAGTTGACAAAGATGATGGAGACTCAACTTTGGACAAGAATAGAAGTCAGGGGCTGGATCAAACAGGTGGTGCTTTGTCTTTGCTTGGATCTGTCTATGGATCTGGAGAGGATGAGGATGGTACAACTGAAAGTACTAGCGACCTTGAGAGAAACACACATGTGGGAGCTGTTGATACTGCTACTACTTATGCTTCTCCTGGGATAGAACAGGCAGAATCTTCTTCAGATGCAATCAAAAAGGACAGAAGCATTTCTAAAAACTCAATTCCTTTGAAAGAAAAAGTTCCTGTTATAAAGCGGAATCAATCTATTAGTAATGTTAAGACAGCAACTTCAGCTAAGGCAAAAACAGGTGATGCCCCGGATTCAGGGTCTAGTGGTGCAAACAAATCACAGACTTTTGTCCCTAGTACTGCTAAGATTGAACTGCCTGTTGTTGAACCTCCATCTGACATAAAGAGAGTTATTGAGAGGATAGTTGAGTTCATCGTAAAAAATGGCAGACAATTTGAGGCTGTTCTTGCTGAACAGGATCGTGCTCATGGAAGGTTCCCATTTCTTCTGCCGTCTAATCGATATCATTCTTACTATCTGAAAGTTCTTCAAACTGCTGAAGAAGAGGTGTGTTTCTCATTTTCCCCTTTCCAATTAATCTGTTTGCGTTATTCAAATCATGCCTTGAGAAGTGAGAAATTAGTTGCACTTTACCACCTTGTAGATCTTGATCCAGCTCACAGGGATTGAATGCCTCCCCCGTCGCTACCCCTTCCCTTTTATTATGTTGGTTATTCTCATTTGTCATTATTTTATTTTATGTTCATATTCTTTTCTGTGTTAATTTGTGTATGACATGCATGCTTGTATAGTTTCATACTTCACACTAAAATTTTTGTTTGGCTGCTGGTAGTTAATTGTGGTACATTATGAATATTCAAATCAGTCAGGGTTATTTTTGTTATCTTTGCTTTCTAAGATATGCCTTCTGGGTTAAATTCAAATTTTTATTCATCAGGAGGCTTTTTGTGCACTTAGTGCATCTTATGAATTTTTTGGGAGGCTTTCGTGTGATTAATTCTATAGTTTGTAAATTTGATTTGAGCTGCTAATGAATGATCTTTTCAATTGCGTACAGTCTAAGTTACCAGGCAAGGGCTACCAGAAGCACAACCCAGCGGGTCGTGCAGGGGATACTAACACTGCTGTACACGAAGAAAACGACAGTCTTTCAATTGGATCTATGGATTCTGACCTACCAAATGACATGGATCGGAAAGAGAAATTCAAAATGATTATTGGCAAGTCAAAGAAGGATGGTCAAGATCCTACACTCAAAAACAGCCAATCTCAAACCACAATTAGCATGGATGCGGCGGCAACTGCAGCTATTCTTCAGGCGGCTACTAGGGGTATTAAAAATCCCAAGTTAGAATTTTTTACTAAGACGTCAAGTGGAAATGGTGGGAATTTGTCGAGCTCTGGGAGTTTGCATTCATCTCAACTGCAGGGTTTTGTTCAACATCGCAATCTGAATTTGGAAGGTAGAGCTTCTGTGCCTGTTGCCAAGGCAATTGCAGAAACAGTAGCTATTGCAGCAGCAGGTGAGGCAGACTCCTCTGAAGCACATATGACTAAAGAGCAAAAGCTTAAGGCAGAGAGATTGAAACGAGCAAAGATGTTTGCAGCCATGATTAAAAGTGGAGTTGGAGCATTTAAAAGTGAACTGCCACGAGCTTTATCTGTTGAGCCACCAGGCTCTGGACTTTCAGGTTCAGATGCCGAGGTTGGAAATTTTGCGGGTAAAGAAAGGGAAGGAAGTTCTGTTCCATTTGATGCTGATAACTCAGATAAAAGTCACATGTCTGAGGCAAAGCTTTCTGATGATAATTCAGATAGAAGTCACAAATCTGAGGTGAAACTTGCTATTGATAATAATAATGAAAGGCGATCAAAAAGAAAGTACCGCTCAAGGTCCAGTAAACACGAAGAGGAGGAGGAGGAGGAGGAAGTAGAAGAAAATAAAGAAGATATAAGGGATCACAAACGATCCAGAAAAAAGCATCGATCGCATAGATCTTCACACAGAAGTCGGGATAGGGATGCAGACAGAGAAAGGGACAGAAACAAGCGGAAGCACAAGAGAAGAGATTCCTCCTCCAAAGACAAGTATTCATATAGGGAGAGTAAGCATGACAGCTCCTCCGATGATGAGCATCAACACTTGAGGCATCATCGTAAATATGATAGCTCCTCTGATGAAAAGCACCACTCTTCTCGACGACAACATGAGCATAGACATTCACAATCACCAGACTGTGAGCATAGACATTCGCGTAAACATTATAGTTCATCTGATGACGAGGAGCATAGGCACCGAAACAGAAATACAAAGCATAAGAGCAGATCTCATGCAGAAAGAGAGGTAGAGTTGGAGGAGGGTGAGATAGTGAAATCAGACAAGTCACAAGCAAGTGAGCTTGGGAGGGGTAGCAGAGAGGCTTCTGTAGGATTATCTAAGTCTACAAAGGCACCATCTCAATCACCTGAAGTAACTGATGTTTCCGATGAGCTTAGAGCCAAAATCAGAGCCATGTTGATGGCTAATATGTAAAAGCAACATTAGACTCATAATGGCATTGTTTATTCTCGTTGACATCATATTTCCTTTGTTCACAAGGTAGAAATCATTTATGTTAAATTATTGCTAGTATTTTCAATATTTTAAGCATACTATCCAATATTTTTTAAATATTTCAAATTCTTATTGTAAAATAGAGTTTAAATAAGCAAATCATATAAGGTGAGATTCTAAAAAATGTCATGTTAATTCTCACAAGATTTATGTCATACAAATAAATCCAAAATAGAACTTTATAAAATTGAGCAAAGAATGGTTTATAAAAAGGCAATACTAGACTTAATAAAGTAAGGACATGAAGTTAACAAATATAACTTAAATTTTTTGAACAAGTTAGACCTATTTAAGCAAAGTTTAGCTTGGCATAGTTTATTTCTACCCTTGGATGTATTTATACAAAAAAAATTGTTCAATTTGTGTAGTCTGGGAGAGATTACTGTCTATGTATTGATAGTGTAATTTTTTCTACATATATCCAATGTAACTTTTTTAGGTTTGTTCCAAAATTATCTCTAAAAATCTACTAGTGCATTCAAATTAAATTCATATTGAAATTGCACTTTTAAACAATCTACGTTGTCTCAATGTACACTATGATGAGCGCATGGTGAATTTTTCTTTTACCCTGCTAATCTAATGTCTTGTTAAGGAGAAAGTTGAATTTCGTACCCTTCAATTAATCTTACGCTTTTTATTTAAAAAATTTAAGTTTGAAATGTCTAAAATAGCCTTAAGTAAACTGTAAAAATTAAAAAATGTCATTATACTCCCACAATTTGTATTTCTTCGCCGAAAATTTAGAAGGAATTAAATTTCCGATAGTTATTTTCAGTATCGGAAGTTTTAAATTTGAAATTTTTGGGAGTTTCATTTGGAAATTTGAAATTTCCGATAGTTTGTTTTCTAAAAACTGGAAATTTCAAATTTTCGGGTGAAACTCCCAAAAATTTATATTTTTTAAAATTTTCGGTATTGATCATAACTACCGGAAATTTTATTTCTCACTGAATTTTTAGGAATAATTTTTTTTTTAATATTTTTTTATTCTATTTTTTTTCAGTAAAGACCAAAGCGAGTAATGATAACAACTACTCGATTTTGTCGGTCAAAAAAAGTTAAAAAATTCAAACAAACAAAAATTAGGCGGATATTTAGGCAAAAAAATTTATTTATCAATTGTGTACATAATATTTAAGCGAAAAATTTTACTTATCAAATATTTAATTGAGGGGATTAGATTTTAAAATAATTTTTTTTAAATAGTTATTGATTAAAAATTAGAGAGAAAATTTTAAATTTTTAATAATTTAGAAGTATAAATCCAATTGAATGGTACAAAATCCAACTTTGTGTTAAGAGTATCTTTGACTTCAATCCAATTTCTTTGAGAAAATAGACACCCACGTATGTATCCACTCATGAAGTCTAATATTCGTTGTCATTTTCAAATCTATCTATGGTGTACGGTGGTGGTGGCATGAAATATTCTTTAAATTTAATATTATTATTTTTTTATTCTTATGGTGTAATATTCACGGGTTCACTTTAAAAATTTAGTCAACATGAGCTTAGGGATGTTTACAAAGGTTAAGGAATAATTAATTTCGAATGAAATCTCCATTCTTGAAAGAAAACAATTTTATAATTACTTTTGTCTAAACAATGTCAAATTTATCTATACTGGTTTAAATGACCAGTGTCATGGACAATTTAATATTCGCCGGAAAAAATTATGGATTAATAAAATATGGTAATTCTCTGGCACATTATTATTTTCTTAGTTTTATTGAGAATCAAAGTTCATAAAGATCTTATAGTTTTATATTTTACACTACAAAATATCTCATCACATAAGAAACTAAAAGTAATTTTTTGTTGGTCAAAATAATGTCCTAAATGTTAGAATCAATAATGAGTGATATTAAGTATATTATATTTATTATATATTTCCATTTTTTTAGTTGGTCAGCATAGCTGGATAAATGGAAATATATGAATAGTTAACTAGTTCATGTCACACACATATAAAACGTTGTCAAAATAGATATTTTTTGTAAGAAAAATTAATATATTGATAATTTCTTAGTTGTAGATATAAATATGCAGATTAATATATAGGCGTTAAAACATAATTATATAGATACGCGGTGATTTTCTTTTTGTGTGAAGAGATATGTATTTACCGAGGTTGGAGATATTTGATCAATAGGGCCCATACTTTTTGAAAAGAAATAAATATTTGAACTATTTAACTATGTTTATAATTAAATATTTGATCAAATATATATATTTATCCCAATTTTAAATAAATACATTATTTCAAATATTTATTGATCAGATATTTAAATCCTAAATATTTCTAAAATAAATACATTATTTCTAATATGAAAACATTATCTAATGTGATATATTGTTCCTTATAATATTGTTCTAATTTTTAGAACATGAACGACAATAAGTATTTTTTTTTTAATGATTTAGACTTCACCAAGTGAGAATAGACTTATAAGTGAGAATAGATTTAACCGAGTTAAGTTTTGTTAAGTTTATCAAAAAAATTAAGATTTAAGTCTAAGATGTAGTCTATCATAGATTTATGTTTATGGTATGAGTCATAGAAGTCTAACATAACTTGTTAGCATGTTTAAAAACCTATTTTATTTTAACATTTTTGAATGAATAATCAAATATATTTTAAGTAGATTACCAAGTTAATATATCAATTAAATTAAGTTTTATTTTAATATGAAATTTTGAATAATATGATTTTATACACATCTTACTTCAATTCTATTTTATAATAATTCATTTAAGTATGTCAAAACTAAAAAAAAGTTAATATACATATTACTAAAAGTTAAATATCTAATAAAAAAATAAAAAATTTAATAAATCTAAAAATTTTATTATATAACATAGTATGACTTTTTTGACTTTTTTAAATTTGACGTTTCTAAAGCATAGATATTTGTGGATCAGTCTAATATATTCACACTCTTAATAATACTTTTTAATTTTTAATTAAATAGCCGTCAAAAGACAATTATTAATAAAATAAGTAATAAATAGTCTAAGTATTCGGAACATATAATTAGACCCCATGTCAAATGCATAATAGGATAAACACGTCGTCACCAATGAACTTATATATGACTTGCTTATCTGGGACAACCAATGCCCTTACAAGCACCGTAAATGTTTGGTTATCATAATAAGATGAATGTGCATAAGCCAAAACTACTAACATAATTTGTCTTACATGTGGACATCCAAATGCATATTAATTTTTTGTTATAGACATCGGAAAAAATGCTATTTAATAAATATACACTTTCTGATTTAATATTTTAATTGTTTCTAAATATATAAACGATTTTTACCTAATAAAAGTAACATAAATTTAAAAAGCAAATAGAAACCGAAGATATTTCTTATTCCTTATTTAATGGTGTGACAATAAATACAGAGAAGAGAAGCGAGGGCATGAAAATAACGGTAATATTTGCAGTGTATAGCGATGTTTTCCTAACACCAATAAGGGTATTTGAGTCTTTTCGATCCACAGCCACTTAACCTAATTATTTTAAATTCAGTTAAACCCTTTTCGCAGCCAGCATCATCTTGTATTCAGTTCCCTCTGTTTCATTTCTCACACGTAGGTTCGTTTTTCTTCTTCCTTCTTACTACAACTTCATTTTTATTACTATTACAACTTCATTTTTATTACTCTTACTACTTTTTTATTATTATTACAACTTCATTTTTATGTTGGATTTTGTTTATCAAATATGATCGCCCCTTTAATTTCATTGTGTATTTTTCTATTTTATTTTTGTATTTTTGTATATTGTTAGTTTATATATTGTTGAAACCTACAACATATTATTCGAACTCGTATATGTCTTTAGTTACTCGATTTAATATTCGTATATGTTTTTCGCTGGTTAATTTAGTTTATAAAATTAGCAACAATAAAATTAGTAACAAAAGAAATATTGGAGATGTATTTACATTTTTGATACGTTAAAGACTATAGTGACAGCGTCTCATGCTTGCAGGGAGTAAAATAACGATTTTTTCGAAAAAGCATATATCATTATCATGTTACTTTCATGTTCTTTTGCTTTTGAGTATTGAATTCATTGTTTTTTTTTGTGATTCTATGTAATTTGTAAAGGACTTTGTTATTCATAGCAAAAATCATGATTTTGTGTTGTGTTTTGCAGTTTCTTGTATAGAACAAAAAACACAATGAATGCTGCTTCGTTATTCTCATGCTCTATGCATATGGGAGTTACTAATCCAAAGATAGATTCAAAAACCTCTGCATTTTGTTTATTAAACCGTCCGCGGATTCATTTGAAGTCATTTTCACCGTTTGAAGTTTTGGAAAAATCGAAACTTTCAAGCAAAGGCAGCGAGATTCTGTGCCGGGCGGGCGCACTTCAAGTTGAAAGTGCACCTTTGTTTTCTGTTGGGCAAAAGTTTCAATTTGATGATGTGATTGAAGCTCAACAATTTGATAGAGAAACTCTCAGTGCTATATTTGAAGTTGCAAGGAGTATGGAGAATATTCGGAACAACTCGTCCGGGAGCCAAATGCTAAAGGGTTACCTCATGGCTACATTGTTTTATGAACCTTCCACTAGAACTAGGCTTTCATTTGAATCTGCCATGAAAAGATTAGGTGGGGATGTTCTCACAACTGAAAATGCTAGAGAGTTTTCGTCCGTGGCTAAAGGAGAGACGCTCGAAGGTGCGTGCCTGTAGTTTTTTATTTGGCAAAATCAAAGTTCATTAATGTAGTTTCATTTCAAAAAAATTCTGTAAGAAATTTATGAATCTTCATGTTACTTTGTCTGTTGCAGATACTATAAGAACGGTTGAAGGTTACTCTGATGTAATTGTGATGCGGCACTTTGAAAGTGGTGCAGCCAAAAAAGCTGCAGCAACTGCTACCATTCCAGTAATCAATGCAGGCGATGGCCCGGGACAGCATCCCACTCAGGTATGAACGAATTCTCTGTGATACATTTTAGTGCTGCAAAATTGAATGTTTCGCAGCGCAAGTCAATCAGAACGAACATAGGATGATACATTTTTCTCAGCTAATAATGTGTCTATTACCTTAAGATATGTGGATAGAGAACTTTAAGACTGCAGAACTTGCATTGCACCACTCCATCTTCATTTGTGACATTGTACAGAAACTTTATGGCAGTACCCCTTATTCTGCTGATGCAATTATAAGGGTATTTGAAACAGAAAATCAGCTACTTCATATAATTTCTGAGGACATACTAGTCTCTTAGCTAAATGTACCTTGAAATATACTCTATTTTTTGGCGCATACCTTTGTTTACACTTTATTTGTTAATGCCGACCCAATCGATGTCACATGTTTGTTGTGACATTGTACAGAAACTTTATGGCAGTACCCCTTATTCTGCTGATGCAATTATAAGGGTATTTGAAACAGAAAATCAGCTACTTCATATAATTTCTGAGGACATACTAGTCTCTTAGCTAAATGTACCTTGAAATATACTCTATTTTTTGGCGCATACCTTTGTTTACACTTTATTTGTTAATGCCGACCCAATCGATGTCACATGTTTATCATGTTTGTTGTCATGTATACCACTTAAAACTCTGCTTATGCTGTGTATGTAACGAGTCCTACTCTCGGAAAAAAGAGTATAATTGTTTTAGGAAGTCAACTGTTGATGTAAAACTTTGTCCAATCTAAAGGGCGCACTTCAAGTTGAAAGTGCACCTTTGTTTTCTGTTGGGCAAAAGTTTCAATTTGATGATGTGATTGAAGCTCAACAATTTGATAGAGAAACTCTCAGTGCTATATTTGAAGTTGCAAGGAGTATGGAGAATATTCGGAACAACTCGTCCGGGAGCCAAATGCTAAAGGGTTACCTCATGGCTACATTGTTTTATGAACCTTCCACTAGAACTAGGCTTTCATTTGAATCTGCCATGAAAAGATTAGGTGGGGATGTTCTCACAACTGAAAATGCTAGAGAGTTTTCGTCCGTGGCTAAAGGAGAGACGCTCGAAGGTGCGTGCCTGTAGTTTTTTATTTGGCAAAATCAAAGTTCATTAATGTAGTTTCATTTCAAAAAAATTCTGTAAGAAATTTATGAATCTTCATGTTACTTTGTCTGTTGCAGATACTATAAGAACGGTTGAAGGTTACTCTGATGTAATTGTGATGCGGCACTTTGAAAGTGGTGCAGCCAAAAAAGCTGCAGCAACTGCTACCATTCCAGTAATCAATGCAGGCGATGGCCCGGGACAGCATCCCACTCAGGTATGAACGAATTCTCTGTGATACATTTTAGTGCTGCAAAATTGAATGTTTCGCAGCGCAAGTCAATCAGAACGAACATAGGATGATACATTTTTCTCAGCTAATAATGTGTCTATTACCTTAAGATATGTGGATAGAGAACTTTAAGACTGCAGAACTTGCATTGCACCACTCCATCTTCATTTGTGACATTGTACAGAAACTTTATGGCAGTACCCCTTATTCTGCTGATGCAATTATAAGGGTATTTGAAACAGAAAATCAGCTACTTCATATAATTTCTGAGGACATACTAGTCTCTTAGCTAAATGTACCTTGAAATATACTCTATTTTTTGGCGCATACCTTTGTTTACACTTTATTTGTTAATGCCGACCCAATCGATGTCACATGTTTGTTGTGACATTGTACAGAAACTTTATGGCAGTACCCCTTATTCTGCTGATGCAATTATAAGGGTATTTGAAACAGAAAATCAGCTACTTCATATAATTTCTGAGGACATACTAGTCTCTTAGCTAAATGTACCTTGAAATATACTCTATTTTTTGGCGCATACCTTTGTTTACACTTTATTTGTTAATGCCGACCCAATCGATGTCACATGTTTATCATGTTTGTTGTCATGTATACCACTTAAAACTCTGCTTATGCTGTGTATGTAACGAGTCCTACTCTCGGAAAAAAGAGTATAATTGTTTTAGGAAGTCAACTGTTGATGTAAAACTTTGTCCAATCTAAACATGATATGCACCAATTTAGAGGTAAATGATGTATTTTTGGACCTAGTACATTACAGGATCTTATGAAGCCAATTGTTCATTCATATAACTAACCTCACCTACTGGAGAAAAAGTTTGGTTGTTGTTTGTTTATAGTAAATGGATTGTACTATTGTGTTCAAACTTTTGCTTTTTCGAACTGCTCAGGCGCTGTTAGACGTATATACCATTGAAAGAGAGATAGGAAAGCTGGATGGAATTAAAGTTGGGCTTGTCGGAGACCTTGCTAATGGGAGGACAGTACGCTCACTTGCATACTTACTTGCCAAGTATCGGGATGTGAAATTATATTTTGTCTCTCCTAATGTGGTCAAAATGAAGGTAATTGTTGCTAATACTTAGTCATGATTTCATGTACATGATATAAGATGTTTAAGAATGTTGTCAATCGCAGATTACGAAAAATATTGGTTTGTTCAAATTCCGCTACACAATAGTGCTATAATGCCGCTATTTGACAATGTTTTGTACTAAATAGCCTATAGCAGAACAATAGCGATTTGTTCAAATTTTACTACATTATATCACTATAGCGTCGCTATTTAACAACAATATGTCAGGAACATTACATTACATGATGAGCTATGGATTTTTATTTTATAGGATGACATAAAAGAGTATCTGACATCAAAAGGAGTGGAGTGGGAAGAAAGTTCTGATTTAATGGAAGTGGCTTCTAAATGTGACGTGGTTTATCAAACTCGCATTCAGAAGGAAAGATTTGAAGGGAAACTAAACCTTTATGAAGAGGCAAGAGGCAAGTACATTGTGAATCAAGATGTTCTAAAGGTGATGCAAAATCATGCTGTTGTAATGCACCCTCTTCCAAGACTCGACGAAGTAAGCACATACAACCATCTCATGTGATATATACACTTTCATTGTCATTTTTTTATGAAAAGAAATCGAAGTCAGTATTCCAAAGTTTACAACACTTGCACAGTACACACTTGCACTACTAGACCTGATATTTTCATAGTCATTATGAACATAAGCATTGAGATTAAATATAAACTAAATCAGTCCGTTTAACTTGATGCAGATCGAAGTCGATGTTGATAGTGATCCAAGGGCTGCTTACTTTAGGCAGGCAAAGAATGGTTTATATATAAGGATGGCTCTATTAAAGGTTTTGCTTCTTGGTTGGTAAAAGATGTGTTCATTTTCCAAGTGACCAAGATGATTTAATCCTAAATTGTTTGAGTAGTTATCTTAGTTTACTTGTCTTTGTCGCCTATGTTGACATCAGAGTCTCACATATAGTGAGAAAGAGAGGAAGAAAATAAGTTTTTGACATTGGGTATAATTTTTGATATGCAAGTTTTTTTCTTTTACCAAAGTGCATGACCAAAGTACATAAATTGGCTCATTTTATTTATTACATTATTAACCTGTGATGTACCAAAAATTTGTGCATTGTCCAGATTTATGACACTTAACCATGTTAACGTATGGGTTTTTTAGCAATGATCATCACAATATTCCATGAAATTGAATATAACAAATTACAATATACTATTTTTCAAAGAACCAGTGGTGTTAGTTCTACTGTGAACTACACTTTCACAGATAGAACTATCTTCTTACACCTCTCTGTATGCTCCAATGTTGTATTAAGAAATATGAGTAAAATATATTTTTATAAGAGTTAATATATTTTTAAGTTCTTACAAAATATCCCCTTATTAAGTTTAATCCTTATAAATATTATATTGATGTTTGGTTTTTAATTTGGTGATTTCAGAAGCTAAACATAAGTGATATTTTTCCATCTAAAATCACTAAACTTAGGACCAAATATTATGATTTTTTTTTGTAAATATTAAACATTTTGAAGGAGTAAGAACTAAACTTGATTAGTATATTTTATAACAACTAAATATATATATTTATATATATATAACCCAAATATTATTATTGTCACTTTGGATTATAACGGAAAAAGAATTACTTTTAACTCTGTTTCTAAGAAATTACAGATGTGTCTGGAAGTATATATTTGAATGACAAAAAATAATTGTTTTTTGAAATATATAACTCTGAAGTATATGTGGAGATTGGATAAAAAGCTTCCAAGAAAAACAAAGTTGAAGTTTAAATCTTTTCAATCAAGTTCAAACAAGAGGTCCTATAATCTTGAACATCTTTTTTTTTTCTCTTCATTTTTGGAGTTTCTTTTTCAATTTTTTTTACCCTCCAAAAGTACATTTCTAAACAAAAACACAGTTTTTTCTCCTCGTGAAAGTATACTTCCGAATATAGATGTAGTTTTTATAGAAAAAAAGTAGCTCTTTCTTTTTTTTAACTTTTAAGCTATATCACTATTGACCAAAAAAAGCTAAAGAACATACTCTTTTTATTTAAAAGTTTCAAACTCAGCTGACAAATAATCTAATCCCCTATTTCACTTATCACTGCATTGAAGACACTTTGTTTGAAATCAGTATGCACTCTCACAATGATCAAAACCACCATTGAGCATATTTTCAAGAAAACTTAACACTTCTAATACACTTTACAAGAAAAATTAACACTAGTAATATCAAATCAATTCATCAAAAAATACAATTCAAACATGGTGTTTTAGAAGCAGGAAATTGTGGAGTTGGTGCACCATGCGGTCCCACCGTGACAACAAACAGGTACTAAGTCGTAAGGTAAAAATGTTCTGTAACCAATGCAAAATGTTCTATAAGGATTCTATAACATTTTAAAGGTAAGGTGAAAAATACAAGGAAAGTGAAAACAACAACCATTATAAAATATAAAAAGAAATAATTTCAAGTTAGAAGTATAAGTTAATGAAAGTTTAACTACACAAACTAATAAGTAGGGAAGTTAGGATCCACATTTTGAGCCCAAGACTCTAAGCCTCCAACAATGTCCTTAGCAGAAGTAAAACCCATTTTCTGAAGGTATTGAACAGCCCTTTGAGAATCATTTCCTCTTCTGCATACTACATACAATTTTGCACTTGAACCATTGACCAAACCTTTTTCCTCTTCATCGTCTTTCTTCAAAATTGATGATATTTCAGGCAACCTAGACTCTAAAGTTGAGAGTGGAATGTTTAAGGAATTTGGAAGAGACACAATCTTGAAATGGTGAGCTGGTCTAACATCAACCAACACATGTGGTTCTTTGTTGACAACTATTTCTTTGTACTCATTGCTGCTTATTCTTGATTCATTAGGAAGTAGATTTAACTTAGTAGGAGGCTGCATATGCATGGAATTGGAAATGCATTAGCCATTAATAATGATGTGAAAAATATTTTTACTACTTCTCAATATTAGTAAGTTTTAAGATCAAGTACAAGAATTAAATTCCATTAGCAATAGTTAGATAATACACTTGGGTAATAGAAAACAAGTAAAACAACAAAAATAAAACTTCATTTATCGATGAGTTTGATTGGCACCCTGAGTTGGCTAGCAGATTTTAACTTCCACTACCTCTGTCCTTAAATATAAGATTCTATTGAGAAATTTCCTTGTCCTTTTTTATACGACCATATTTTAATTTTCAACTTTAGTAATCATTTTTTTACTAACACACTTCTAACTAATTTACATACTTTTCTTGTACCAATTTTTTTTTTAACATTAACGCCTTCTCTCTCTTGAAGTTTAAATTTGTAAAAACAATTCTCTTGTTAACGAATTCAATCAATATTACTATCAACTTTCTTAATTGCCGTGATTTAGTCAATACAGTCCTATATTTAGAGATAGATGCAGTAATATTTTGCTGAAGTAATTTTGCTTGGGTCAACCTGATGTGAACCCTAATAAGAAGGGTTTGATGGGGCCAATTAGAAAAGTATACATTGTTCTAAGAAGCTCCAAACATGTTAGAAGTTAGAGCCATTTTTTAGAAGGGTTTGTTTGGGCCAATTAGTCTTTCAAGAACTTTATCTCCAACAAAGTCATCCAATATAGTAAATGCAAAAGCAAAACAACTAAATGTAAAACAATCTCATCTGAATACAGGGAAGAGTAAAAGAAATCAAATTCGGAGAAATCATACCACACACAAGGGAGTCTGAGTGAACTTCTCATAATCAAATTCTCGAAAGTACTGCTGATTAAATGTTGCATTTTCTCCACAAGCTTCACATTGCAAAGACCTTCCTCTGATTTTAACCTGTGCAGAAAAAAATATAATCATTAACTAATATATAAGATCTTGTTATAGAAATCGGATATTAATCCATAAATTTAATATTTCTTTCTCATAGTACATCCTCAAAAAACAATTATCCATTACTATCATTGGAATTCTATATCTTAATTCCATCTTGTTGGGGACAATGCATAAAATAATGACTATACATACAATAAGCAAGGTTGTAAAGTTATTAACATACGACACGGATCCGTGCAGCCAATGCATCAAAGAGAAGCATCCTTCCGGAGAGTGGTTCGCCAACAGAAGCTGCAATCTTAATTGCCTCGAGAGCTTGGAGACAGCCAATTATACCAGGAACTGAAATGAACAGACCAAATGTCATAAAATCATAACAAATTGTAATAGCAAAGGGAAAAAAGGTTCGAATGAGAATCAATGCAAGATTTTTATTAATAGAAAAATGTTAGTATATTGGTTATGTTAATATGCTCTTCTTCACGAGGGTTTGAATCTCGGTCCTTTAACTCCTAAACTCAGCTCAAACAAGTTGAGCTACCCATATTTAAAATTATAGACATGGATTTTATAAAGCCGTGCATCTAATCAGGGCTTGGCTAAATGAGTTGCCAAATAAAGAGCCTTAACATTACACACCAATTGTCTTTTCACTATTCAGTCCTACTAAGGAGTTCAATCTCAAATAAACAATTTGAAATGCAATATGCCTTATGTTGCAATCACTAGTCATTCTTACTCCAACCTGTTGTCCCTTTAGTTCTCCATTCTAAATTTTCTTTAACATGGTATACTTACCAATATTAATAAGATTAGGCAAACTTTTAAGCTGGCTAACAATCAACTAAAATCTGCTTCTTTATGGTTAAGCATGATAATAAAAAAGAAGAGAGCATACCTACTCCTAGTACTCCACCATCAGCACAACTTTGACATGCTGTTCTAGGTGGTGGAGTTGGAAAGAGGCATCGATAGCAAGGGCCACCATTGTGATTGTAGATAGTGAGCTGCACCATAAGTTATCCATAATTATACCTCAAACTTATGGGTTATTATCAAGCACTAGTTGCTTTGTGAAGCATCATTCAACTTAAATGCTAGAACAAAAATAATTAGGCATATACCTGCCCTTCCAATCCCAAAGCAGCACCTGATACAAGGGGCTGCATGTGTACAACAAAAGCAATTAATAAAAAAAGTTGTATTATGAGTAACTTAAATTTTCCTATAAATTATAGTGTTAACATATGCGCACAAAAATAAGATAAATACATGAGGGAAAGAACTGTTAATGAAATATGAGTAAGCCATAAAATTTTCAAATTTACAATGAATTCAAAAATTTGATTTGACGCCTAATGGGATAAATTGCACAAGAATTTTAGGGGAAATAACTCATAGCAATACATTTTGAAAACTATTGAAATTAACAAGGGCATTTCCCCCACAATCAATAATATACATGCAACCCATCTCAGAAATATAAATATTGTTTGTTGAAATCTTCATCTGTCTCGTAATATATGAGAAAGTTTCAATATTTTATGTTTCAATTAACATAACTTCCTTTTTTTCTGAATTAATGAAGATATCAAGCATATCAATCAACGGACCAAATACTAACAATAATGCTGACTTACAGATTGCATTCACGAATGAACATAAAAAATATAGTAACGACAGAAAATCCCTGTGTGACATCAATTCAAATGGTCACAATTTATTCAACTATTGAAGCATTAAGATTTACCTTTCCTAGTACCACGCAGCAGTCACTGATCATGTACCGGGTGGGAGCATTATCTGTTGCATCTACTATTATATCATATCTAACAAATTCACACAATCAAAAGAAATCACACGGATTCAGTGGTAATATTCACAAGGGAAACAAAAAAAGTAAGCATGGAAGAAAACAGGCCTCGAGAAAAAAGAAAGACCAATCTCGTTATGGAAAGGAAAATTACTTGCTGAGAATTTCTAGAGCATTGGAAGTTCGCAAAGCTTCTTCATGTTCCACAACTTCAATAGAGGAGTTGACCCTAAATATTCACAAAAATTTGGTTGCAACAACAGTGATACACAATTGTTACAAACACCTGAGCCAAAATGAACAAGATAAATTGTAGGTAAGATTAAAGAGAGCAACATACGAGCGACAAGCAGCAGCGGCGGATTTCACTTTTGGCTGACCAATATATGCTTCAGTGTGTATAATCTGAAATACGACACTCGTGAGTTGAAGTGAATAAGATCAAAACTACAAACAGGAAATCAACAAAAACAAACAAAGGAAGATAGTAGTACTCACAAAAGTACAAACACAGCCACACAACACACATGAACAATACACATAGTAAATGTTGCACTAGCCATGCCACAAGTTTAGAAAGAACACTATACCTGCCTATGCATATTATTCAGCTCAACCTTGTCATGATCAACAATACCCAATCGACCTAAAAACAAGTTTCAAAATGTAAGCTTTCACGTGAGTATAGAATAACACAACCGGACCAGCCTGTTCAACTGGGAACCAACCAGTCTGCCGGTTGGTTCAACCACAGTCAGTTCACAGTCTCTTAAAACCACATTGAACCACGGTTGTTGGTTCAACCAGTTAGTTTTTTTCAATTTTAAATACTTATTTTTTTATTAGTCATTTGGTTCAACTGTGTGAACCTATTGAACCATGACTCAGAGGGTCTCGCCGGTTTGATCTCTGGTCCGGTTTTTAAAACCATTAAGAATAAAGAAACAATCATTAGAAGTGTCATGTTTTACCAACACCAGAAGCTGCAAAATATAACAATGCAGGAGCACCCAATCCTCCAGCTCCCACAACTAAAATTGATGACTTCAATAGATTGGCTTGCCCTGCATACCATGAAAAAAAAAAAAAAGAGTAATTCAAAACTCTTCACAAAGTGGTAAATATAATATAAACAATTTTCAAAGATTATAAATTGTTAAGACCTAAAGCTTCCTAATTTCTATAAAGCAATTGCAACCCAAAACCAATTACTGCTACCTCCGTCCCTAAATATAGTTCCCTCTTGAAATTTTCCTTTGTCATTTTTTATAAGACCCTTTTCAATTTTTCAACTGCATTACTAATTTAAATTAGTAAAATGATTCAAATTGTCAACAAATTTAATATTCCAATAAACAAATTGCCAATGAGTTTCCCTGAGGTAATTATAATCATAAAGTTAAAATAAATATTGTATAGTGAAGAGTGCATTTTATGCAAATTTTGAATAAAATAAAAAATTCCCCTTTATAGTTGATATTGTAATTTGCATGTGGTATGAATGTATACCTTGAACCCCAAAGGAAGGAAGAACAAGATGGCGACTGTATCTATGAATCATGTGAGGTGCCAATCCATTTGTAAGATAGGATGAAGCGGCGTCGTTTTGGAGATTAATATCTTTGAGTTGAGCTTCGAGAAGTGATATTTTGTGTTCGATTTTGGTCTTTTCGTTCTTCAGTGATTCAAGTTGTTGGAGAATCTCTGAAGCCATTTTGTGCTGTGTTCAGTGTTGACTCTGTTTCTTTCTTAACGCAAAAAACCAAACATAACAAAACCAGGGTTTTCTATTCTTAATGATGTTACTGTTTGTTGCGGCCAAATCATTCCCTAATCTTATTTGTTTATTTTTTTAGTTTTTTGTACAAATTCTTGTTTATTTAATGACAAATATTATTTAATACGAGATGTATTGATTATAAGTATACACATTTTATTAATCACTTACAACATTTCATTATCCACTAAAAATATAAATAATTAATTACATATTTAATATAATTATAAAATGATTCAAGTATATAACTATCATGTTATATTAATTATTTTAAAGTATTTTATTAACTAATAAAATATTCTTCGTTAAATATATATATATATATATATATATATATATATATATATATATATATATATAATCTTTCATGTTCACAAATCAGGCCTATGGTTAACTGTGTGATGTTCCTCTATTTAGATTAAAAAATAATTTAATTGTTTGATTGGATAAAAGATTGATAAAACCATTAAAAAAAATTGTAAAAGTTATTTGAGGACCAACAAAAGAATCTATATATTATCTACTAAAGAGAGTCTCTTATCGACAAACCATAATTAAACCCACAACTTTGTGGAGTTAAGCAATTCTTTTCATAATTTTATATATATATTAAAAAATAAAATAGAAAAAAATATATTTTCGTCAAATTAATTCTTCTACTTTAAAGTTCAAAAATTCTAGTACTCTCTTACATTTTTTTACTAAAAATAATAACGTTTGACATATAAAAGTAATTTATCTAAAACTTTAATTTCAACTTATAAAATTATTTATTTTTACAATATATTTAATAACATATAAATAATTAGGTTTAGCTGCAGTTTTGGTTCCCCTATTTTAGCTGAATCGCGAAAGTAGTATCTCTTCATTTTATTTATCCTCAGTTTTAGTCCCCCAAATAAGAATTTTTGTATAAAACTTGATAAAATTTCATTTTTTTTTTGCATTTATTTAAGTCATATCATGCCTCAAGATCTCGTTGTGCAACAATTATACTTGAAATCTATGATCATAAATGGTGTGGTGTGACTTTAAAAAATGTCACTTCATCACGTTTTGGACCAAAATTTTATTTGGGATACCAAAATTGGGAAGAAATAAAATGAAGAACTAATTTCGTGATTCAGCTAAAATAGAGGGACCAAAACTGGAATTAAGTCAAATAATTAATGTATTTACAACATTATACGACATGAGAATGTATGCCAAAACATTAAAAATATATCAAACTATAATTTAGTTAAAAATCTGAATAAATAATCAAATATATCAACTTTTAAAATTGAGATACTAATTTCATGAATTGATCAAAATAAAAAATTAAAACCATAACTAAGCCATTTTTTTAGGGGAGCACTTAAGCCAATTTTGAATAAAAGCTCTGCATAAACTAGTAAATATGGGCCAAAAAACAAGTACAATGGTAAGTTCTCCAAGTCAAAAGATATACATAAATACCTTTTTAATTACTTGATGCTAACTCTTTTAATTTTTACACTAAGTATAAGCGGTACAATTATTTATTCCTCTAATGTTTCTTGACATTAGTTGTACATATTGTTTATATCTCATTATCTACTAAAATTGCAATAGCATTATCTAAGTAACTAAAATCTCATTTAGTTAGAATCCAGCAAAGGTTTTTCATCTTTGTAAACACCACCTTCCAATTGAGAATTGTACAATCTAGCAAAAACCCCTACAAGTGCAGCAGTATTATAGGTACAAGCTTCCATTTGCTCATAATTTCTTCTTTCATCTTTAAATAGGTCTTTATTATCAGGCCCACCAACAAGTGCACCAATGAGTATATTTGGGTTGGGCTCAGAACTTTCATACCAATTTTCATAACCTTGAGTGCACCCAATAAAATCCATGTTCCCTTTATTATATGATTTAATAGATGCACCCCTATGGTGTACCCTTTGTGGGAATTTTGGACCATACCCAACCAAATAACTTATACCCATTGGATTAGAACCTAAAATGTAATCAACTTGTGATTTTGCAAAGGCAAAAATTTCATTGGGACCAACCTCATTTTTTTGGCAATGCAATTTTTGATTATTGGCTAATAGATGATCTGAATAAATTGTAAGAAGAAAAGCTGCATTTGCTACATATTGCATATTGTTCCATTGACGGATATATAGTAACCCTCCTGGTGTGCGTTCCACATTATTCACTTTGTTGAGATTGAGACATGAGCAAATATAGTACTCTGCTTTTTCACGATATTTATTCAGTATTACTTCATGTTTCTTGTGCTTTTCTTCCATAAGGAGCTGTTCAAAGAAAATCTCCATATAATAATAATAATAAGATGAATTTAATTCATATATATAATGTAGTTTTTTATATTATCAATCAATAATAAAATGTTAGACTATTTAAAACGTTTGATTTTTATCATAATTTCTTCTATAATCACACATAAATAATTGTGTTTTAATAGTGTAAAAAAATTATATGACTTATAAAAAATACATTGATAATCAATTTGAATTTGTTTTACCATAAACAATACGAAATCCACAATTATTTTTATTGGAGAGTTTTGTGTATTATTTTAAAATTAAGTGCATACTTCGACTAGAGCGTAATGAAAGTGATTTTGAATATAATTAATTGTACTTTGATTAATAAAAAAATTCACCAATCATTTAAAAAAAAATAATAATAGATTTTGTACAGTAAGAGAAGAGTTATTGTAGATGCAAACATGTACTTAGAAAGTGTCTATTAAATTACAATTAAACTTTATGGTAAAATAATTTATATTTAAATTTAATATAAATTTTTTAACATCATATAAATACTTCATTTTTATTATTTATATTATTTATAGTCAAATGGAGATTTGGAAACAAACTAAATTTCGTTTGACAAATTCAAACTCATATTTTACTACAATCGTGTTTGACCGTATATAAAATCAATGTTAAAACAATTAATTGAAAAACCAAACTAACACAAGTAATTACCAAATATAAGGCAAGGCACATTACTATTCGATAGCTAAGTTAATTTACCTTTTTAATATTTTAAAACTTTAGAAGACTGAACAAAACAAAAACAGAAAGTTAATAACAAAATTAACATAATTTTTTTTAAAAAAATAAAAAATATTTTCACAAAATATAAACATTTATTTAATTTGACAATGAGATTCAAAAATTACGAAAATCCATCTTATCATAAAACCAAACATATCCTATGTGATAGAGAAGGAAAAAGAAAGATTTACCGTTGCAGCAATGACTTGAACACCAACATATTTAACATCCCAACTAAATTCTGTCATGGCCCAAGTGGTCCCACCAAAATCATGAGCATTCTCCAAAACATAATTCAAATATTCATCCTTTTGGGTTGCCCTATATAACCATATGGCTGCCCACAACAACTCATCCTTATAACCACTAACTGAAGTATAGTACCCTTTAGCAATTTCAATACTTTCATCATACTTGCCTTTAAACTTGTCTCCAAACTCAAACAACTACAACATTATCACAATTTTTTTGTTAGCTATAATCACAACCAACTATGCCAATCAAATTAAAATTTAATTTCAGTCAAATCAAATCAAATATCCAAAATATTTTATGGAATGAAAATAAATACATTTAGTTACCAACATATATACATTTGAGTTGGAAAAAAAAAAACTAACATATATACCTGTTGTGCATGATGCAATAGTAGTTGAGAGTAATGTGGATTTGTTCTCCTAAATAAAATGGATGCAGCTGCCAAAGCTGCCGCGGTTTCCCCGGCGACTTCAGAGCCAGGGTTGTTTTTGTCAATTTTATAAGCTCTTCGTGACGTTGTCATATCTTCTGGTCTCTGCCAACAGTAATGGTCAGTTTCTCCGTCACCTACCTGAAAATTGTCATTGAAATAAACTATACAAATTAATTATAATTTTATTTAAAATTTTATACATCAACTTTTCTTGACTCATTTTTATTTTATATTTGAAGAGTTAGCTCAAATTCTCATTCGACAATTGAATTTGTTATCCTAATGACAACGACGACGCGTCGATTAATAATACCTCTACCCATAGAACATTTGGTTCTGTGTGAGCTTTAATGAAATAGTCGGTTCCCCACTTGATAGCCTCCATCGTGTGGACGTACTCTCCGGCGTCGGCGATTTGCTCGCCATATTCTAAAGCAGCCCATGAAAGGAGAGTTATGGTGAACGCCATTGGTAGTCCAAATTTCACATTGTCCCCTGCATCATAGTATCCTCCCACCAAGTCCACCTATACGTACCCAAAAATAAAAACCATATTGTTGAAATTAATATTCAAGTCAGCATATGCCTAAAATAATATCTAATCAATACCCCATTTTAATTCATGAAATTATTGGACTTTACGAACATAGACTCATATATCAACAATATTCTAAAATGAAATTATAAAATTGAACTCGGATCATTTGATGATATTTTTCTACAAAAATTTAATAACATCAAGTTGGTAATATCAATTATACATGTGAAATTAAATCAATAAATTTGTAGATGTATGTGATAACAAATTTAAACAAAGATTCTCTAATTTTAAAAATCATTTTGAATTATTGATAATATCGAGTACAAAATTGATACGATCCTACGAAATCATGAACCAAAATTGGGTTAGAAAAAATCATAGGCATAATATATTGATATGTAATGTACCCCTTGTTCTAGGCCATCAGTGAGACCAGAATGGTGACGCCAATTGACCCTTTGGTTGAAGGGTAAGTGACCTGAACGTTGTGCCTCAAAGTAGAGAAGGCTGTGTGACAAGGCTTGACCATAGTTGAAAGATTCACAAAAGGGAAAGGTGATTGTAATGAGAGAAAGTAAAACAAGGCATAGTGTCAAAGACCATGTGTTCTTTTCAAGTTTGCCTGTCTTCATTTCTCCCTTACTAGCTAAGACTCTCTCTTTCATTTTATATATATATATATATATGTTTAACATAGAAACAAATTTTTTACTGCATAGTTATTGATCTCGACCATCTGATTTAAATAAAGTGTAATTATTGATCTCAATTATCTGATCTAAATGAGTGTGACAGATTCATTATTTGAGTCGTTTGATCTCAAAATAATGGTTGTGATTGTTTATTATGTGTAAGTGTATCATTCAATTTAAAATTTTATTTTATTTATGGAATTATTGAATATATTCATTACAAAATTATTTTTATATAGAAGATAACAACATGTTTATAATAAATAAAATGCTAAAATAAATATCTATTATAATTTTAATTTGTCTATGTAGATAGTTTTATATTGTCAACACATTACAACCATTCATATGTATAATTTTAGAGAGAATTATGAGAGAAAAAAGTCAAATATCTATAAAAATCTAATAGTTGTAATTCACTTACAATACATAAAAACTATTTACATTGGTAATATATATGGATTAAATACTATTTATAAATTTAAAATATATATATTTTTTAAATTATTAAAGATTGTGATAGGAATTATTCTCCACTAAAAAACTCAATTATTTCCATGAATAATTACATAGACTAGTTCCTTAAAATAACAAAAACTCGTTTATATATATATCATCCAACAATCAAAGAATATTTATTTATTCAAATCACTTCAATAATTTATTTATTTAATATTTTTATTAAAGATGATTCAGTCAACAAAAGTTAATATATTTATTTAGAATAATTCTTATTAAAATTAAGAAATTATTACTATTCATTATTCAGTGTATTAACAATATTAAATGTCAATAAGAATTGATTTATCAATGAAAAAAAAATTGGATTCTTTTTTTTTTTTAGTAGAAAAAATTGGTTTTTTGTTCTTTTTTTCCTTTTTCAAATTGTTTTCCTTTCTTTACTAACCAATAAGTTTGTCAACTATTATATATTAAATATTGAATCTGTTTGTTCAATATTTTTTTTAAAATAACCTTTATAGTATTTTTTATAATATTTAAAAAAAAAAAGAGATTTAAAAATAAAATTTTAAAATAAAAATTATTTTAAATAGTTTATCATAAAATATGATTTTAAGTATTTCATATATTTTCTACAATTTTTTTTTTATAATAAAATTTCAAAAAATGATTAAAATAAAAAACTATTCTAATTTTTTTTTTATAAAAACTTTTTAAAAGATATATTTTTAACAAAAATATAATTTTTATTATATTAAAATAATTAATATCTAACTTATTAAATATTAAATTTACTTTTTTAAAATTGATAACAAATGAATTTTAAAAACTTTTATTATTTTTAAGTAAATTTTCATAAAAAAATCATTTTTAAAAATATAAAGTAATTTTTTTTTTAAATCTTAAACAAACGGATCTAATATATCACATTTCGTTAAAGTTGAATGTTAAATATTCATGGATGATTCTATTACTTTATTAATATTCAATCATTAATAATTAATATAAAACATTCCAGTTAAAGACTGGGAGCAGTATATTTATTTGTCTCCTTTTTCTTTCTTATGATTTGGACAGCATAAAAATTTCAATTTTTGTTTCAAGTTTTTTTAAGAAAGTCATATTTAATGTTTTGACAATAGTAAATGATACAAATGTTATTTCACAAAAAAATTGATAAAAATGTTAATAGATACCATTTTTTAAAATGTTTAATTAATAAGTATTTTTCATACATTATTAGAAAAGTATTTCCATACATAAATTTTTTTGACTAACACATTAAATATTATTAGTACCCATTTCTTAAAAATAAGCTCATTTTGACCGGTTTATAAGAATTAAGAAAACTATGTTTTCCAATTAATATAATAATATATATTTTTGGTACAAATTATTGTCGATATTAAATTTGTCAATGATAAATAATTTTTAAGAAACAAGTATTCAGTTATTGGAGCTTATATTTTGCACTTAGTTAATGATTATGAATTGTACGTCTTTTTAAACTAATTTAGATTTTTTAATAAAATAGTTAATGAATCTATTATTAAGTCATTTAATTAACCAAGATTATTTCTTTTAAAAAAACATTGGCTGCTTTACTTTAGGGCTGACACTTTCGATGATTGATAATGGACTGCAACATATATTACCTCCTCAATCATTATATCTTCTCTGTTTGTTAAAATAAATGGAAAATTTTATTATTATAATTTTATGTGCATAAAAGGATTCAAATGCTTAATGTATGTTGGATGTGATTACAAAAACAAAATGTATGTCACATGTTCAAAATATGTGCAGTTTAATATTTTTTTTTATAATTGATATAATTCCGTTCATAATGGTCAATATCTAGCAAAATATGCTAAGATAGTTAGAAAATTCAAAAAAATATAAAACAATCATGTAGCTAACGGTATACACAATTACATATATCCCTTAAACACCTATAATACTCCCATTAAAAATAAAAACTCACATATGCATCCCATTTCCCACCACCCACATGTAGAGTGGCTTCTTATATCATTCTATATGTTCTCAAAAGTCTAGAATTATTACCTTTGAATGGGGCAATTTAAATGTATTTTAACAATAACAAAAAATACATGTAAATTGACTCATCTAAAAAGTATTTGGGGTGAAAAAAGAAGTCATTTACTTGTAGAGCTATCAATTTTATGAGGCCAATAAATTTGAGTAAAGTTAAAGAGTCTTATTTACATAAAGCAAATTGTTCAATCAATTCTTCGATTTCTAGAGAAGTTAACTTTTAGTAGTTTAAAATAGATTGATATGTTAACAAAAGTCGGTTTTTGATAATATATTTAACATGCAAAAAAAAATTTGAAGACGAATATACAGTCACCTTTACGTAAACTTCAAAATCTTAAATTAGCCCACAGGCCCAACACAATGAACCAAAGTCTAAAAGAAGTTAGTGAATCTTCGTTAAACCCCCCAATTTTACTAGCCAATGAAAATGCACTACCAAAATTTAGAGATTAATGTGTTTTTTAGAGGGGCTTAACGGCACCACCTCCCAAAAAAGTTTTCTCAATAGAAGCCCATAATTAAAAGGGCTGAAAACGGAGCTTAAGTGAGGCTTAGGAAATTTAGGATTATTTAACAGCCCTCCTCAAAAGTCAGAGATTCATTAACAACAAAGACTAGAAAATACTCAAATTTACAAACTAAAACTGGAAATCACTGATATTATAAATATTAAACCATGTTTAACCCAACAAATAATTGTGTTTTCACTTTACTTTTTTGTTTTGAAACTTTGTTGTCGATGATGATAGAGAAAAAAGTTCATATTCGATCGTTAGAACTCTCTACTACTTCAGAAGAATGGGCTTGGGATTATTACATAAAGATCCAAAATGAACTTACATTAATTACATGAATAATCCGTAATATTAGTATGCTACAAATGTCACTCCAACCAAATCAACCCCTTACTGGATCAAGTGCTCATAAATTTAATCATAAGGATTCTTAAAATTCTTCAAGAGGTTAGGAATGTCATAAGCAAGCATGTCATCAACTACTTGTATCATTTTTGGCTTCAATTTCTCAAACTTGTCAATATTATAACCACGCAAGCTCTCTCTGAAATGCTCAACATTTGGAAAGTCGCCAGGAGGTAAATGGAACTCCCTCTGTACCTGTTTTAAATTTTACAGGTCATATTATATATACACAATTTAATATTTAAGTGGGATTAAAGAGACATGTAGGTTGGCAGAGCAGATGTATAATCCGATTCATACCTTTCCAAATTCACCCGCCAAGTTATCAATGAGTTTTTGCTGAGCTTTAGCTTTGCCCATCATTGCAGGCATCTCCTTCTTAAGATGACTGATAATGTAAGCATGTATCTTGGCAGCTCGGGCTCGTTTTACAAATTCATTGATCTACAGTAGTCGATGAATTGAATATATAAGATAAAATCACTTTTCAATAAACAAAAATAAAATAAGATAAATAAACTCACTCTTCGATCACAAGCCGCCTTTGGTATATCTTTCAGATCTGAAAGAAGGTCTTCCTGTTCTTTTTCAAACAGTTCCTTTCCAATTGGACCACTGACAGCATTATTTACAGGCTTGTCGTTAAAGGAGCTGCAAAAGAAAGGTCAGATAAAATAAAATACATCTGCCACGGTTCCATTTCCACAAAAAAATTAGTCTCTTTGCAACTCTCCATACCAAAGAGAACATTTTAACATTGACAGTGAAGTATGTCTACATTTACGAAGTGACATACCCAATATACACACGAATGACTTCTGGTGTGTTCAGCACCTTCCCAAGAGACCACATTAAGGCTCCATAAACCCTCATTAGCTACAATATAGGGCCAAATAGAGGTCAGCTTTCCCTAATCATGAACTAAAATATTCATTCATTATTATATAAACAAATAGAGGTTTAACTACATAAGAACTTACTTGCTGAGTATCAACTTGATCTGCCTTGTTCAAAACCACTCGAATTTTGTCATCATGTCCCCGTAAGGATGATATTACGCGATTGAATTCATCACTAATATCAAGTTTGTGAGGATCAAACAAGAGGAGTATCAAATCACACTTGGCAGCAAACCAAGATGTTACACCCGTAAAATCATATGCTCGCTGCGTTCGTTGCTTTTCTCCAGATAGAACTCCAGGACTGTCCACAAATGTAATGTGCTCCAGTAGCTTTGGACAATAAAAAGCTGGTTATGTCCAAATGCACAAAAGGAAAATCTATAAACTTATTCAATGGAGCTAGAGCAACTTACAGGATGAGGCATTTGTGAACACTCAAATTTTGACAAAAAAGCTGTGCCAAAAGTTGTAAGACCACTAAATGGCATGTCAGCTTGGACAGCAACAGTATTTCCAGGAATGCTTCTCGCATCAGATCCAGACTGCACAGCAACACCATACCATTTGCAAGTTAAAACTAATGCAATAACTCATTTTCCAAGATGACTTCAAGATATATTAAAACAAATACAATAATTCCAATTGTCAAAACTAGGCACTAATGCAAAAATAATTTGTAAAACTAAGAAAATCTTAAGGTATTAGAGAGACTTGGGAGAGAAACTGGTTTTCGGGCACATACCATGACAACAACAAACCTATCAGTAGTAGGCTCAGGACCAATATGTGCACCTATTGATAGTTATCCGAAAACATGACAAACATCAATTACATATGACTACAAAACAGATATGGGAAGTGCCACTCTTAGACACCGACATGGATATAGAGAAAGGAGAATGACTTGCCTGGATAACTACATTTAAGCAGATGTTTGATGAATGTTGTTTTACCAGTTGAGTATTGACCCAAAAGCATAACCATTGGTTTGGCATCAAAATCACTATTTGTCTACAGTATGTAAAGAGTTGCAATCAATAAAGATGTCAATTGTGTATTTTTCTCTGTATTTAAAACATGGAACTAATGATGTAACTGAATAACCAGTTGTTTCTATACAGAGTAACTGACCAATAATGGGGAGACAAAATCATTAAAGCGGTAAGTAACTTCTAAAGGCTTCAACTTCTGGATGTAGAGTCTCTTCAAGCCATCAATTATTGATGTCACAGAGGAAAGCGGCACCTGTGGAAATATGCACCCAAATACAAGTGAAAAACCTATAAGAACATAGTTGATAATTTAGAAGAATTGGCAACAGCAAATGAGTAAGACACGTAGATTAAACATATCTATTATCTACATGATGGCCTTTAGGATACTTCCAAATTGATTTATGCCCTATCAGAAACTACATTAGATATATATAAGGTAAAATGATATTTTTGTTAGCCCAATACAAAGAAACTAGATAGTAACAACTCAAAACTGCCACATTAATATTCACCAGTTGAGTATCAGAAAATTTATTAGTATCGGCTTGCATCACTTAGACACTTACTTAAAAGCTAACTGTTACTGTTGGTTTCAGGCCCCTAATAATACCCTAAACAGACAACAACCAAACCAAATCAAACATTCCTGCCGATACTTTTCATTCTTCAAGCTTATGGTGATGCGAATGAAACTAGAGCACAATAAAGCAGGTAAAGAATGCAAATCAAGCCTGTTATTAATTAAAAACTTGATGTTACGCCTGCGTAAATATATATATATATATATTATAATAATAATAATAATAATAATAATAATAATAATATTAATATTAATATTAATAATAATTAAATAAAACAAAACCCTTGCCACCTCATCCCATTTTTCCCAATTCCTCTTTCTCTCTTCCTCTCGGCAGACAGCAACCCCCTCCCCCTCCTTCATTTTTTGTTTTCTTTCTTCTTTTCTTCCCTTCTCCTTCTTCTCACTCTATTACTCAAACCCTCAATCCTTAAAGGAGGTTTAACATCCCCACAAGCTTAATTTCTCAAACTCCTACAAATTCTTTTGGTTGAGATTTTTGGGTTAGGGTTTGTGTTCTAAGGAAGGAAAAAGGGTACCCATCTCTTGAAAGTGGTTTATTGAGACTCATTGAGGTAAATGCACAACTCTAATCCTAGTATGAATTCATAGAAAAATGTAGTTTTGAGTAAAAATCTTATTTCGTGTTTAGAGTATATTTAAATGATGCTGATAGTTTTCTAGAGGTAGTTAAACTTTAGAATAAATTTCTCTAAAGTTTTGGAAATATTTTTATACTCAGATTTGTCAACTGAGACCTTGCCGGCTACTCTGAGAGTTGTTGGAGAGCAAACTTAGACGATTCTCCATAACTGTGAGTTGACGACGATCATCGTCATATATTTTTATAATGCTATTATTACTATTTTACTTGTTTTCTATATTAAAGTTTATTAAATTATTTAATTTAATGGTTTTTGTTATATAATATGTTATTAGTTGATTTACGTATGAGTTAAAGTTTTTAAATATTGATTTCTTATGCGATTGAATATGTTTAACATGAATTGCGATTAAATTATTTTAAATACGTATTTTGAGAAATCTTTGTTATAATTATTAAATCGTTAACTGCGTTAGGTGCACCTAGTTACCACGTGTTGATTAGGGAGAGTTAACCGTTAGATGGAGCCGCCCTTACGAGAGAGGTCGTCCGTAGGAGGAGAGGGCTATCAACGAGATGTAAGCTCCCTAATTGATACGTGCTGATGCGTTGCGGAATTGAGGGGAGAGGGCCATCCGTTAGATGGAGCCGCCCCTAAGGGAAAGGCCACCCTTAGGAGGAGAGGGCTATCAATGAGATAAAGCCGCCTCTTGGTTCTAAAAATTTGTATTGTTATTTGTTTGATTTTTTTATAATGATTTTAAGGTTGTTCATTTTGATTTCGTTTCGTTATTCACTGAATTTTTAATATTTTTGTCAAGCGATTAAACAGTTATTCGTGCCTTTTGTGTTTCCCTTCTAATTGATGGTGGTTGTTGTCTCCTCACTAAGTCTTTGTGACTTACCCCTTTATGTTGCTTATTTTTTCAGATTCGCAGGCAGTTGAGTAGAAATCTGTTATTTGATTCAAGTCTCCACATATTTCTTTTGGTAGGCCTCTTTGATTGAGGACCATTTTTGTAACGTCTGTTGAGTCTATGTAATTTGCAGCTATTTTGGAGTCTAGCAATTTTTTGGAAATTGTATTAAACGATTAGATTATGTTCTTTGAATTGTGACTGGATTGAGAATTTAACAGGGATTTTATAAATTTGGGAATGTTGAAGTTACAGAGGATACTCTGTCGAAATTTCGAGGAAAAGTATATATATATATATATATTTTTGAAATGGTTATAGAACGATTTAGTGTTTAATTGTTAAGTTAGTTGGTAGGCTTGCCAGGCTAGGAGTATAGCTTGCGCGCCGGTCACGACATTTAAATTTCGGGTCGTGACACTTGACATGCATATTCAGTATGTTCTCTCTAGCAACAGATAAGGATAACACATATAGAAAGAAAAAAAATCACGGTAGCGGAATGCTTGCCTTTTTTGTGGACTTTGAAGAAAACCAACTACTTGATAGTGATGGCTGTAATTGAGAACTACCTGCAATACCAGTAATTACTCAATTGGGGGTTTTGAAGAAAAAAGAACAAACAAAGAAACCACAATCAATATGAATGCCCCATATTCAATAAAATGATAAATATATTACCATTTACATCCACATCTTTTTGTTTATGCTTGTTCTTCTGAATAAACAAAGCCAAGCAGTAAGTATTTTCACTAAATAAACATGAAAAAGTTAATACCGTAAAAAAATAAATCTTATAAATAAATACTTACAGCTAATAATACATCCAAACCCTCCAATGTAGGAGGTTTCAGATCTTTCAAATCAACTGCAATAAAATATAAGCTTTGTAAGGTACATTTATAAGATAGAAATTCACAATCAACATGTGCAAACACTACCATCTTTGTGCATATTAAAATATTTGACCAATACAAATACAAAAAAGTTATTCAAACAAAACAATAGAAGAAAAACCTAAACACGCATTACTTACCATCACTACTCAGCAGATCATGTGTTATTGGGTGCCCAGATTGTGCCAAAGAAACTAGCTACATTTCAAATGAGTAAGATTCTGGAAATTCATTAGCATTAAACTTCCGCAAAGCATAACATATTTTTACCTGCATAGCAATGATAAACTCTTGGAAACCAAGATATCCTTGTCGCTTTGAATCTGCAATAGCCCACACCTTATTTTGGTAAGGAGCAAAGAAAGAAACAATTTAGTTCACAAAGTAGAAATAAATAAATTAAAAGAGATACTTATCAACAAGTACAACTCATATAAAAAACTCAAATATCACATGTCCATACCATTTCAATTGATGGAGACAAAAGTCAAAAATAGTATCAAAGTGAAACAAATAAATAAATAAAAGAGTAAGAGTTCAAATTCAATCCACTATTAGTCTAGAATCAAACATTTATATTATAAAATAATAATCAAGTACCACTTCATGGGAGAAAATTTATAAATTTCACCTGCAATTTTTTTTTATTAAGTCCATTTAAATAGTAAGACAATATGGTTTACTGACAACATAAAACTCTCAATACCGACAGCTTAATATCAAAAAGCAAAAAAGGTGAAAACAAAAGGAGGTACTGAATAATCTTCGATGCGTTTCGACAAATCAAAGTTCAAACTCAATTCAAGAGCAACCACTATATTTGATTTAGCAAAGTAAAAATGAAGAGGAATTTAATATAGGAAGGGCAGGGGAAGTTCAAAGTCCACCAATGCAAGCTTGACAGCAAAGGTTGAAAACAAGTTATAAAAATTGAAAATCAACAGTATCCTGCTATATATTGTTTGATATGAATACAAATACATTACAATTACTACTACATATAACAAATATAAAACTAAAAAAGGGACAATATTGCAAAAACTAAATTATCATCTCAGTTTTGATCCCCCAATTTCTCAATTCCTAAAATTGTACCTACGATTATGACCCGATATTGACACTGACACTGGTAATAATTTGAGAAAATGAATTAATTGAATTGACACATGTTTACTTAATCCTCCAACCAAGAAATCATATCTTGGATTATTTACAAGTCATATGCATGCAACAAAAGAAAAATAAAAGATTAAAAGACCTGTTTAAGATCTTGACGAGACAAATTGGACATGGAGAAAAACTTGGTGGCATCATTCCCCGTTATGCGGCCATCACCGTCTGAAAATCAAAGTGCACTCAAATCGAATCGAATCTCATACTACAGAATTTAAAAAGGGAAAAAAAATGGAACAAGAAATTAGTGTAATAGAATACCTGAATCAGCGTAACTGAACCAGTTCTGGTAAATGTTCTGGTGTTCTTTGGAGCACGAACCGATTGGAACCGGATCGAACTCCATTGATAGCAGAACAATACTCTGCTACGTTTCCAAAACGCGGAATTTGTGATGTCGTTCGTAGTGTTCTTTTTTACGAGAGCATTTAAACGACGACTACTACTTACAAGTTTTAGTAATGGAAGCAATCTATTTAGAGTTGGGAAAATATTTAACTAGTGTTTGCTGAATTTTTATTTTTGGAAATAATAGTTTCAACTTTTAAATCTGTTGCGCACGCCATTCTTTATTTTTTATATATATTAAGGTTTGGCACGCTTTTGCTTTGCTTGTTAATTCGGATTGTCGTGCCAAATTGTCAACTTAACGTTAATGGAACTTCGTTATGAAAAAGATACTCCTTCCTGTTTTAAATATAACAAATAAAAAGTTAATATCTTTGATTCAATTATTTAATTTAATTAGATTAAGTATATAACTTTTTAATTAATTTTTATTAATAATTGAGATTAAAATCGGTTTATAAAAAAGGAAATAACAACTATTTTAACTTTCAAAATTAAATATAAGATTCTTCTACATAAGATTCATTATCTACCTACTGAACAATTAGAGCTGTCAATTAAAATTAAAATTTAACGAGGGCTATTAAATCTTGGCCTCAAGCTACATACTAGAGAGCATAAAAAATTCAAATAAGCTCCCAAATTTAAAACTGGTCCATAGGCCTTGACTTTTTGTTGAATTTTTTTTCACGATATGATGAACCAATACGTGAATTCCAGGGAGATTTTGACCATCCTAATGAATCTAATCGATCATAATAAAATAATAATAAATATAATTATTCAGCACAATTGCTTCCATCTAGCTTGAATTTGAAGAAATTCCTTTCCAATAGTCACATTCGTTCATTTATTTATAGATCAAAATTCAAACCATAGGTATTTTTTAGTAAAGAAACCAATAAGTCTTTTGATTTAATTATGAAAAAAATATTAGAATAACAAATACTCTCTCTATATACAATCAATTTATAAAGTAATAAGTTCATTAAAATAAAAAGTTGACACAACCAACACACAAAAACTTACCTACAAATATTTGAGTTTGACAAAAAGGGTTAGATTCACACACACCTGACAAAGTAATGTTGGAATACTAATAGAAAATGTGACCATATTTGGTATTCGATAGTATCTCGAATAGTATATTTATAATAGAAGAAACTCATGAAAAAAATAGTAAAAAAATTAGTGGAGGAGTCAACCTTTCACTTACTCTTAAATGTGTTCCTTTTCTACTAATATTTCTTTACTTGATTTTTAATATTAAAAATGACTACATAAGAATTAGTTTTGAAAACATATTACTTTTACATGTATAAAAATGACTACGCCAATTATGCTATTTATATCCAATTATACATTATGTTTTTATACGATCATTAGTTTTGAAATATTTTCAACGTATTATAATTATTTATAAAAATAATTTTATAAAATAGTAAAAATATCTGGTTTATATTATCCGAAGAAAGGTGTGTATGTGGTAAGGTTGATTACCATGGAGCTCTGTACTACTCGAACCTTCACAACTTCTTTCTCTCTTCCCTCTTCTTCTTCTTCTTCTAATTCTCTTCGTTCCAACACTGTTATTAAACCCTTCCAATTCCAATTCAAATTCAAATTCAATTCCTTCAACCTTTCATCTTTCACTCCTCACATCCAACCCTCTCTCTCTATTCACACTTCTTCTCCCTTCACTATCTCAGCTTCTTCTTCTTCTTCTTCCGTCTCACTTGACTCTGAAAACGACCTTCTTCCAGCTCAATTGAAAGTCACCGAAACAGAGGAATCCGATTCCAGAGTATGTTCGTTTTATGCTGCATTCTTCAATTTCATCTTTCCATTTATAAATGCTGATGATATTTATGTATTTTCATATGTTTTTATATTTATATATACCAAAATATTATATTATCCATTTATAGATGGAACATTTACTGCAACTTTTCCTGGAGGGAAATTATGTGTGTCGCCTTCATGTATAACTTCCATTTTATTTCATGCTTTTGAGTTTTTGTGTTTTCAAAATAATCTGGTATGTTTATAATCATTTATGAATATATATAATAAAACAAACTGAACAATCCATAGTGTACAGATATAATAAAACATTTATCCATGTTATTCAATGGCGTCCATTGAAGTGTGTAGGTGTAAGCTTGTGCAAGTATCTTTAATCAACTGCAAATGAAACCATTAAAACAAGACAATAGTAATTAGTTAGTAAGTATTCAATCACTGGATATAAATTTCTGCATATGTTGCAGGTTAGATTGCATGTGGAGGTGCCATCTTTGGTATGTGAGGATTGTTACAAAAGGGTCTTAGTTGAGTTTACGAAGTATGCAAAGGTATTATTGGTTAATGCTTACTTTTTGTTTATATAATTATATAGTATATCATTCTCATATTCAAGCCAAAAGAATTTTACTCAGCAAATTATTGTTGTCTGTGAATAAAGTGATCTTTATGTTGTCTGTCACTAGTAGTTAATGATTTTTGGTATCTGAATTGGAGGCTATAACCACTCTACATTGTCTTCCATACAAAATTTGAGGTTACTTATTTTACAATCTTAAGATTTTTACCCTACCATATCATATACAAGTTTACTATTTCATCCTCTTTTTAAGGAAGTAGTTTGCTGATTGCTCAAGATTGCCATGAATCTCAGGTTTGGGCATCAAAGGAAAGCATGCCACTTACAAGTTATATGAGCTAATTTAACATTATTTTTTCATCAACAGGTACCTGGATTTCGTCCTGGAAAAACAGTCCCCGAAAGTATTCTTGTTGGTTATGTAGGGACTAGAAATGTTCAAAAGGCTACGATTGAATCTATATTGAGGAGGACACTTTCACACGCTGTGACATCGGTATGTTGCCATCTGGTTTATGTTTTCCAATTTTGGGTTCACTATGCTTATTTGTGATTATATCTGTGAATGGTTCATTGATCTTGATTGGTAAACTGCTGACTATCAGTCATGTTCATCATATAATTCATATTACCTAAATCCAGTTTTGTTCTCGAAAGACAAGTCTGTCAGTTCATGCACATTGCACTAACACAAACTGATAATCAACCATTCCTCGTTATCAAGGTCTATGATAGTACATTGATATGAGATCTATTAGCCAATAAAATGCCTTTGACTTGAGGATTTGCTACTGATCAAAATATTTAATAATATAATTTTAATTTTTTTGATCCTTTGTCCAAAGTTATAAGTGAAAAAAAGTGGATTATTGGATCAAGTATTATTTTGATCTTGCACTTGGAACATCTCATCTCATAATCAATTTTGTTTTATAGGTTACTGGAAGGGCTTTGCAGGACTCTGTAAGCATAGTTACTAAATTTTCTGAGATGGAGGACACATATTCTTCTCTTGGATATCTTAGGTAATCTATAGGTTAATGTTTGAAATGCATTTTCTACGACGCTCAATTTTTTCCTCCTTTTCTGAGTCTGTTGTACCAAAACTATCTTCTCTCATAAAATAGAGAAAAGGAAGATTGTCATGACGAATGCTCACATTATAAGCCGGTGATTTCTGCATGCGAATTGCATATCATACTAATTATTCTAACTTAATTTCACTTTTCCAGCTATGAAGTCATTGTTGATGTTGCACCAGAAATCAAATGGATTTCTGATAACGCATACAAGAATTTGAAGGTTGTTGTTGAGATAGACAGTGATATAGATGCTCACATAGCATCTGAAAAAGAATTTAGAAGGCGTTACAAGTCTACAGGCGCACTGAAAGTTGTTACTGATAGAGGACTTCAGGTGATTGAATTTAATTTATACTAGTCAACTAACAGACAATTGTTTTCTTTTCCATTTTTAATGTGATTACTTACTAAAAATGTTATTCATTTCAAACTTTACGAGTCATTTTTTTTGTAACATTTTCAAGTTCTACCAAACAAGCATTCAAAATCTATCCATATTTTGTCATATATGTTTTATATTTTAGTCTCAGACTCGCAGCTGATACTGTGAAGGATTATGCTAGTTTTTATATCTTTACGATGTCAAGTTAGCAAAATGTTGTCATATGAATACCATTTCCTTTTATGTGTATTTAATTTAATTTAATAACATTTCAATGATTAATGTCCGTATTAATTAATGTCAAATAGTCTACCCAGAATTAGTTGACTGCTATAAGATATCTTTTCCTGTTTACAGGTTGGTGATGTTGTTGTTATTGACATCTCAGCAACCACCATTGATCAAGATGAATCAAATATTAGAAATATTCCTTCTGCTGAAAGTAAAGGTCTGGTGATGTGTTTGAAATATGATTAATTAACTGATTTGTGATAGCAGATCTTTTAGGGTGATATATCATGATCATTTTTTTATTAAAGCTTACACTACATATGCAGGATTTAATTTTGATACAGAGGATGGTGAAATATTAGTACCAGGTTTCCTTGATTCTATAATTGGAATTCGTCGAGGCGAAGCAAAGTCATTTCACCTTTTTTTCCCAGAAACGTGGAAACAGGAAAATCTCCGTGGTGTTCATGCTCAGTTTACTGTAAGTTTCCCATGCCGAATTAAAAGATTAATTATTTAAGGAACATGAGCTGTCTAGTCGCTGCCGCATTATACAGTAATATACTAATATCTATTGCTAGGATCTGCATTTTATGTATTGTTGGTGGATATTTGCTATTCTATTATTTTCATGTACCTTTGAAGTGTGTGTGTGCGCGCGCTCATTGAACTTTAACAGATCAGCTTATTGAGCTTCTCTTTCATTTTTGACAGGTTGAGTGCAAAGAACTTTTTTACAGAGATTTACCAGAGCTGGATGATTCTATTGCTGATAAGCTTATCCCTGGATGCACCACAGTGGAGCAGGTGACCTTTTTCTCCCTCAAGTGAACTTTTCATTGAAAAGTGTAAAATAAAGAATTATATATATATATATATATTGGTTGAATTGTGAGTAAAATTCTCCAGCATGAATTTCCAGGTCAAAGACTTACTATTAGAGAGATTCCAAGAGGTGGAGCAAACAGCTAGGGAACAAGCAACTGATAATGCTATATTAGATCAGCTTTCTAAGGTAACATTACGTCATTAAGTAGCTGTATTAGATTGAATATGTTTTATCTTCTAGATTAGAATGCACCTTGCCACGTCTTTTCGATTTGCATGCTTCTTTTAGCTTGAACATAATGATGTGCATCTGACATGAACACACTTGAGTGTTTCTTTTTTTATTTTTCTGGTAGGAATATATTCATAAAACCATTCTTCAATTTCTGTAACTTCATTAGATTCTTCAATTTCTATAATTTTTTCGCTTAATATTCATATTGTCATTTCAGATGGTAGAAGTTGATATACCTCGATCCTTGTTTGAGGAGCAAGGTAGACAGCTTTATGGAGCCAACCTATTAGAAATGCAGGTATTGATTCAAGTAGCACCATTCTTTGGCTAATCGCGAAACTTAGATATTTGAACTCCAACAATTTTTATGTTTATGATTTGAATGAAAAAAAGAAGAAGAAAAAGAGAGTTATCTCAGGCGCACACATTTATGTACTAGTTCTTATTTGGCACAATTGGGATGCAGACAAAAATAAAATTAAATGAGCAGCAGCTGGCTTCTCTATCAAGTCCAAAGGCTGTGAATGAATATCTTGAGCATCAAAAGGAAAATATAACAAATTTGATCAAACAGAACCTGGCAGTTGGTGACATATATAGGCGTGAAAATCTGCAGGTATGCATGTCTGATCTTAAGATATGTATTTTATACAAATATTTCATCAGATCATACTGACCACAAATGTTTCCTATTGTCAAAAGATCATATCAATGTCTCAGGGCCACTCAGTTTAATATTATTGAGAAATAACATTTGGTTTGCATATCAGATTCTTTATTATTTAACTGTCTAGTGTATTTAGTAATTTATTTGGCTTATTAGAATGATCTGTGCCTATATGTTCTGTAGCTTTCTACTGACGAGATCGTCAAAGAGGTTGAGAATTCTATTGCTGAATTCAAACGTCAAAAACAAGAGTATGACGAGGAACGAGTAAAGGATCAGGTTTGCACCTTACTTTTGAATTATTTTGTTTTCAAAATTTTGTTTCTGCTGCTTAATCATTGCATTTATACATATCCAAAATTAAAAACATATTATGAACCTTCTTTAAAATGGATCATTTTTAATTTCAAGGAAGAAATTTGTATTTTGACCATCTCTCTTCCTTAATTTAATTTAAAGATTGATTGATATGATATATTTAAATTTTCTTGAAGGTTCAAGAAATACTTGAAGGAGCTAAGGTGCTTGAATGGTTGAGAGAACATGCAGACGTTCAGTATATAACAATTTGAGAGACGAGCACCAGCGAAAACAAATTTGGAAAGTAAAATTGCAGATCCATTTTAAAGAATTTTCTTTCGGCTAATGTAAGTTATGAGAAAATAAACAGTTCTTGATTGAATTTTGTAGAAAGATTTTTAAGAACAGAATTATGTATTACCATTTACCATGATGACAAATCTTTCCATTGAAAGTAGAAAGCACTAACAAAAACAGTAGGAAATAGTACAGAAAGCCCTACAAAAAGCTCCATTTGCACCCTTGCCATGCTAGACAGAGGGTCTGTGCAGAAAGAAGATACATATTCTATTTAAAACTGAAATCTTTCCAACAGTTATGTATGCATTGAAAAACACGGATATATTTCTCGTTACACATATGCTTAAAATGTCATGTCAAGCCCAAAAGGGAAATAAGCAATGTGATAAGCAAGGATCTTTGTACTCACTGGTAAATATACCCAGAAGTAAAAAAAGAGTGGTCTCAAAAAAATTCTTTATCCATTTCCACCATTTGTAATGCCAATTGAAGCATGCTTGATAGAATATACATAGTGAACTTGTCATATCTAGATTAGATGCCTTTCTTGTAATACCTGTCCAAGTTTTGTGTAAAGAACTAGCTGCTCCTCGAAACCAAGGTCACTCATTATCTGCACAATAAAAATATAAAACGAAATGATTTGCGACAAAATATTTGACTGTTTGATCTCTGGGAAATGGTCAGAGTTAAAACATACCCTTTTGTTTGACCTATATGCGTGCAACATTAGAACTGAAAGAAACGTAACATATGGAAACAAAATCCTCTAAATTTCACATGATTGATAACTAACCAATAAGTTGCTTAACTAAAAAGCTCACCTGGTCCAAAAACACATCAACTGAATAATCATGGGGGACAATAAATGACTGGTGGTAAATGTAAACAAAAACAGCCATCACCATCTGAAAAAAGATACATAACACAATATAAAAGACAACAGGACAAGATATTTTATACTTTATTGCATGTTTCATACTCATAACAAGAAATTGAAGGTTCTTTTTATGGCCATGGTCTAAGCATTTAAATGAGGCAGATATTGCAATAGCTTGGAAATTTCAATAGTGATGAACAAATTACTCTTTGACAAGTCAAGTTATTGGGACAAACACTGATTTACTTTATATTCTTAATTAATATGAAATGAACTGCGTCCTGAATTAAACTATTGCCTGTTCAGATACAAACCATGGATTATTCAAGTACATATTATGTATATTTATGTGCAAACCTGGCAGTCCATTCTGTCAGTAAATCCACCATGTCCAGGTATACTGTCACCAAAGTCCTGGATTCATTGGAAGAGATTAATGCTATATTTGGAAGTTTTAAAGTGAAAGGTGAAAGGAAGATGATTGCAACATAAACCCTGCTATAAAGATGAAGAACAGACCTTGATTTTAAAAGCTCTTTTGAAACCGCTAGCAAAAAATCCTCCAAATGGTGCTATGATGGAGGCAAATAGTCCTAGCCACAACGCATGCCACTGTACTGGCAAAATTGCTATCTCTTTCTCAGGTGTCTACAAAATGTTGCAAAATGAAAAACTTAACCTTTAAAGTCATAAGAAACAAGTTCAAAGAAAACGTGTATGAACAAGAAGCTTATTAAAATACTCAATTATTACAGTGTGAAGATGAATGAATACCGTTATTACTAGTACTAGCTAATGATGCAAATATTTTCCCTTTTCTTTTATTCTCATTCATTATATTTATTTCACATTTAGATTACCAAGCTTACACAAAATTAATGCATGCTTTTTACCTTCTTTCCACTATCCTGATCAATACCAACTCTACTATAAAAAGTAGAGTTTGGTAAAATCACAGCGGCACCATGATTTTGGTGAAACTCTAAGGTGTATCTTTTGCCAAAATCATAGTGGCACATTGTGATTATGCTAAAGTCACCGTCAATACAAACATCCACATATATGTCAGACTTATAACAGCCTTAGCATATTAATTTAGTAATCTACTAAATCTCAAAGAAGTGTCACTTACCCAATGAGAAACAAATTCTGGCAATGGAATGTTCTCTGGCTTAAAAATTGGGTCAGGGTCACACTCAAGCCAACCAGTTGATAAATCCTGAATTTATTGAACCAAAAATAATCAAAATTAGGAATAGCTCAAATATGTCCTCTTATGTAGCTGCACTCAGTCAAGATTTTTACCTTCCTTGGACATGTTAGCCACTGGAAGCGACCCAAAAAGTTTGCAAACTGCACAAATAACAGGAAATCATATTTTTTTTTATCAATACTCATTAAAAGAATGTCGTCAAATAGTTTGCTTTCATGGTGCATCATGTACCACTAAATGATTCTAACCGTAAATGCAGCAATCATAGTTGCAACAGATGCTCCGATAAAACCTTCCCACGTTTTCTTTGGAGATAACTTGATCAGAGGTGTTTTCCCAAAGAAGAAACCAAAGAAATATGCAGCAACATCATTCATAGCAATAAGGGATGCAGGGAAAATAAACCTTCAAAATAATGTTAACATGTTCGATTTATATTATATAAAAATAATTGAAATCATGAAGAATATAAAGGTTAGAAATGACTAAGAAGTAATTAACAGTAATAGAATATATTAATATGTATCAGAAGGTATGTTACCAGAATATTCCTTGAAATATATTAGCCACTGTAAATGCAGACTGAGTAAACACAACAATAAGTATCATATGTGTCCATGCATACTGGCCAAATTGATATTTGTAGTATCTCTTTTTTAATGAAAGAATAAACCATACAAAACCTGAAATTGTAGATGAAAATACTTACTCAGAAATGAATTTATTATACTACAAGGCAATACCAGACATTTTAACCAGCAGAAGACCAGCAAAATAAGACATCAGATAGTAAAATTAAGTTAATCAACAAGATTGACTCAAATTTTTGAAGAACGTATCCAACAAAGATAGAACCTATAAGAAATTAGGAACTTTAGCTGAACATATGTAATGATGAGTTCTTCCTCTCTTACCAAGTTTTGGTTAACTTAGTTTAAATATCATTAATCTCCTCTGTTTTTAATTTTTATATTTGTATTTGTGTATCAATTTCACACTAAATTCATGTGTGGTATAATATTACAGTCCTGTCATGTCTTATAATTTTCAAAACATACTGTATTCCATTTCCTCTGTATACTTCATAGATTGACAATAATTAGAATAATCATACATCATCATTCTTACAAGTGAAACACATTTAAAAGTACTAACCCGCAATATATAAGAAGTAACATATAACCATTTGATACTTGATGAGGTTGCTGACAAGTCTATAGAAGAATTTATCTGATGTAACTGTATTCACAAGGTGTTGACTGAGAATACGGCCATACACGTATAGCATTGCTGTGAAGAAAAAATGCCTGGACCATTGTATTCAGAATCTTATCTTTTGTGAAACACTATGGATTTAATTGACTATTTATCATGCATAATTTCACATGAACATGTTCATGAATAATGCTTACCAGTTCAAGAACTTAGACTTAGGGAGACGTTTATCTTGATTAGCACTTCTGAGTAGATTGAAGAGCTCACTGGCCATAACAATTTGGATAATAACAATCATGGCCCAGATGTAAAGATGACCCAAATATAGGATGAGTGAGACACAAGCTAGCATCCATAGAGATGAGTATGCACGGATCCACATTGATCTATATTTATATTTATCATTGACAAGTAAAAGGTTTCCATTTGATTTGTTTATCTCGTGAGGAATCTGATACAAAAAAAGCAATCATCAGTTTGTTTTCCCTTCACTGCATTGATTGAGATTTATAAATATATATTTGTAGGGAAGTCCATATCCAACAATGAATTTATCAACTATATATATATATAGATGTTGAGGAAGTTTTATGATTTACATGTGAACCAACTGAACCAATAATAATAAAGAACCTTTGTGGAAACATATGTACCTTTCCATTTGAAGCGCAATACTTTTTCCTACAGTCATCATTACAATTTGATAAAAAAAAATCCACCACACCAGCTATAACCTGGCTCCGATAGCATACTTGGGGGAATTTTCGATACTATACTAAGATATATTTTGACTCTAATATTAGGCCTATTTTGACTTTGATACCTCTTGTTAAAGAATTTAGAGACTAGTAAGGAGCTACTGAAAAATTTAAAGTACAACATCTTTATTCAAAATCTTAAAAGTATTGAATATATGAATCACATTTTATATATTCTTTATTTAGTTTATTCTCAATAAACGTAGAATTAACCACTCACATTTAAATTTCAATAACACAATAAGTGAATACTCCTTTCAGAATGAAATACAAACAAAAATAGTAGTTAAAAAGTTGATGTATCTAAACTAAATTCTTAACCAAATACGCAAATCTTTCGACTAACATTTTTGCTTATATTTCATTCTAAAAAGAGTATATAATAAATGTATTCAATAACACATAATGATACATGTAAACATACATACCACAGCACCCTCATTTGCGCGTCTTCTTTGGCGAGCATTTGGCGTTTTTGGTGAACCACAACTATGATCCGCATTCAAATCTTTCATTGTTCAACTAATGATATATACTTCAAATATTTTTTTGAGTTATTACACATTCATGGATGGACATTCAGGACTCCCCTGAGACATCAAATGGAAAAATAATATTATATCCCAAAGAGGGATTCCTTAATTAACATACTCAAATCATTCAAAAAAAAAAAACATATTCAAAGAATTGCCTAATGCCCCGTGAAATTAATAATTCAGTAATGAGCTTGTAACATTTAGACATGAAATAATGATAAGCATAAGTTTGGATTCTCTCAATCATCTCCATTGCTGTAAATTTTATATTATGAGAGTATATTAATTAGAGTAGTTAGTCCTATGGTATTCTAACCTCTTACATCAAAAATCAACTATCACAACCTAGTAATAGCAAGTATTTGAATCAACTATCATATATTTTTTTTTTATGGAAGCAACATAATATTTGAATCTACATTAGAATGTAGTATCATTGAGGGTCACAAACTAATGCACAAAATTATAACATTTGAATCTAAAATTTGTTGATAAAAAATGAAATTAATGGGATCATAAACTCTAACAAGGAAATGATAGAAATGAAAAGGAGTACGTACTTGGAGAAATTCCTATAGCTAGCAAGGTGTATATAGAGAGAGAAAATGATGAAGGAACGTTTGAAAGAGGTTGATGAATTGAAGATGAGATGTGACTTTGCTATGTTTCAGGAAAACTAAACGAGAATAACAGAAAACAAACATACAAGACACAAGAGAGAGATAGAGACAACTAACAACGATAGATACGTGAAAGTCTTCATTGACCATTCAAGGCCCCTCACCTCACTCTAATTATTATTATTTGATGATGTCTAAAATTTTAATTACTACTAGTATAGTGCAAAAATGTTTCACTGTTCAACCATATAATATTTAAATAAAAATTATAATAATATATTTTCTCACAGTCTACTATTCTAATGTGTGCGGTAATTTTGGAGATATAGTAAGAGGGATCGAAAAACACTATTTAACATGGGCCCAAAAATCACCGTATAAATTATTTTGAAAATTTTTCTATGCAATTCTTCTCTTGTCTCACAATAAAAGATATATTTATTTTACACACAAATTAATTAGAGAGTATAATTAAAAATAAAATAAATTAATGAAAAAACATAATTAAAAATATAATAATTAATATCATATTGAAAATTAATATCAACATTTATCTTAGATATTATTTTTGTAAAATATGTCATGTGATTCAGATGAAATATTGTTTTAAAAACCAAATATGGCAATCATATTTTAAATTTTATTATAATTAAATAATAAACTATGTATATGTAAAAATAAATAATATTCCAATGATAGATGAGTTGGGTGAGATCCATGATCTTCCCTCCCTTGTATTAGATAATGTTATTATATATTAATAATAATATATTCTCTTATATATATATATTTATTTATTGGAATTCTATTAACTTAAGTTTGATTTATTTGTTTATGAAATTCTAGCCAATGATTCCTTCTCTTCTCCCTTTCTCTTATTTCTCTTCTATGTTGATGTTAGATTATGATTGTTAATACATTGATATATCTATGTAAAGAAAAATCTTAAATATAATTAAGTAGAGAATTTTAAATAGTTAAACTCACACACCTTAAATGTAAATAAGTAGAAAATTTTAAATTTGAATTTAACTCATATATCAACGTCTTTACAATTAACAAATGAACCACATTTTACAGAATATATCAATGCAAAATTTAATTATATATTATTTTTTTATGTTTAATTATATATTGTTACAAATGGTTATTTTTTTTATTTGAGTATCACTAGTCGTAGCCATGTGCCATCAGTTTGAT
>NC_021161.2:51179997-51184487 GCF_000331145.2 Cicer arietinum
TATATATATATATATTAAAAATAAAGTACTCGTATACTTGGATAAATAATCTCCAAATACTAGAATATTACAAAGAATTAGATTCGAGAAAAACAATATTAAAAAATGCAATACTAATAATTTAAAATTATATATATATATATATATATATATATTAAAAAAAGTGTTATTCTTTATAAATTATTTTAAAACTCTATCTATTTTTAATATAAGATATAGTTTGAACCAGTTCTTCAAATTGAATTAGTTAGAGTGCACATTAGTTCCATTCTATTATATAACAAACGATGACAGAAATGGCAAAATCAAAAAGTGGGTCCCACAAATCACTAAGACTAAGAGAAGGGTATCATTATCATACATACTAGAAGGAAAGTAGGGAGTCCTATGATAAAAGAAGAGGGTTTGCAAAGATGGTACTTTATACTATAAATAAAATACAAACGCATATGTACACAAAAAAATAATAATACAAGCGCGTGATAGATGATGCTACGTAACGTACATATAAATAATAAATCGCTGTTTATGTGTAACAAAGATTGATGGTCACTTGTACGATGATTGGAAAATTAATGGTAATAATTGATAATTGATAATATACAAATATTTGCATGTGAGTGTCTAATAGATTGTGCATATATAATTGGATAGCTGGTCAATGGAGGTATACAAATTCAGAAGATCGAGATACATTATTATTCTCTGCCTAGCCCACATGTAGCATGGCCCAAACCTACCTGTGCCATCTATTGGCATTTGAATACTAGTATCAATTTGCAGACATGAGTACATGTTATTTGTTAAAGGAAAATATATATGTCCGATCTATTATTTAGATATATATCATAGTTCCAAAAATTGATATATTTTATTTTAATTTTTAAGTATATATATTAAAATTATGATTATTATTTTTATTTTATTTTAAAATAATATATATTTATTTTTGTAATAATATAGTAATTTAATTATATGAACATTAATGTTTGTATTTAAACATAATTTAATAGCTAAGCACACAATAAAGTATTAAAAATTCATAAGTTATTTTATGTCACACCATTTTAGACGAAATGATAATGTATTAAATTAAAATAAAGTGATTTAATCTATTTTTTTTTATCTAACACAATACCAAAAATTATATTAAATTATTCTTTTGGTCTTTTATTTTTTTAAGTTTTATTTTGGTCCTTTAATTAATTTTTCGTTTTATTTTATTCTTTTAACTATGTTTTCGTCATTTACTTTAGACATTTTTATTAGTTTTTATTAAAAAAAAATGTTAACTGTGTGCTATATGTTGATTATGTCTGTTGACTATCTTATCTGAGTTACTCATATAAAAGTCAAAATTTTAGTTTCGGACATATTTTCTCTTATTCTCCTCCTCCTCTTCCACTTTCACCTCTTTTATATTCTCCTTCTTATTCTAATCAAAGAGACAAATTGTAAGTCTTAAGACTAGATGTATGAAACCAAAAACAATAAACAAACCATACAAATGAATGATACAATTACATAATGTTAATGATAAATCAACAACAAGTAAACATGTAGAGTGAAACATGATCAACATTAAAATACTATTATCAAATAAATCAAAATATACAAGTTTCAGATTCTAACAAAAATAAAATAAATATTGTAAATTCTAATTTTGACTTTTATATAGGTGACGCAAACATCATATTCAACATATCAAATTGACATATATGACACACTTAACATTTTTTGAATAGAATAATACTAACAACATATTTTTTGACACACACTTTTCAATATATTATCTTTAATTCGTTATAATTTATACAGGTTCTACTAAATTCACATAAGATTCATTTAATTTATTGAGACTTTAGCACTCCTCTTAAATAAAAACTAACCAAAAGAATTAAAGTTGCTGAACCATAACTACAAATCAAAACGGGAAAGAAATTAATTATAGATAGAAAACAAAATCTAAAAAATAAAAATAAAGGAGAAAGTAATATAACCTAATGATTATTATTCTAATAATGAATGGTTATATGAAATCACAAGGCAAGTAATGGTCCAAGAAAAAATTGTAAAATAAAAGTAGTGTATGACACACTTAAGAGACAAAAATAGGGATGTATGTTGTGATTACTGATTTGGACGCAGACGTGTTTGATTCGTGATGACACCCAATCCACTGACCACGTTACCCTTTCTTTATCTTTGCCCCATATCTGCTTTTTCTTTTCCTTAAATAATTAGTAACATTCTTTTAACAAAAGCAAAACATTTTATCTATGTAACCAAAATATTATTATATGTAGTTTAATTTGATTTGAATTATACCTTAAATATAAGTCTTAAGACAACTAACTGTCTACGGTTGGTGCATCACAATTTGCTAGTGTTACCATCACAATTTGTTTATAAAGTTTATATGCAAATTGTTGTTTTTGATAGAGCATTTGACTTATTATCTAATTGGAATAGTGTGTGTTCCATTCAGATGCTAAAAAAAAAACTACAGTGGATTGAGTTAAGTGCAATGTTGATGCATCTATATCTCGGTGCAGACAGACAGAACATGTATTGGCATGTGTCAAAGATGAATTTGGCCACTTTACTATCGTCAAAACATAATGGATATTTACTCCCAAATGTGATGTTCATGTAAATGAAGCTCTTGGAACTTAACCCTTTTCATTTTGACTTGGATTCTAAAGTGGTTGTATATATTTTCCATGCTAATAAGTTGGATTTTAGGGGTTATTCTTAGTTGTTGTAAATGCATTTTTTCTTCTTTTTATAGAAACTCTTGTGTGTGAACAACTCCATTGTTAACTAGTTTTCAGTTATTGATTGATTTACCACATTATATTAATTGTTTTATTATACATAAAATGCTACAAATTTATTATCGTAAAAAAAATGCAGTCAAACTCATTGTATCTAAAAATCACTTGAATGCATTTATTTAAATTTTTTGTATTTACGAAAAAATTGACTAATTGATTTGACCTATACAGAGAGTGACAATATCATGTCTTATTTCCGTGACATATATATATATTAACTACTGACTCATTAACATTTACAAAAAACAATATTTTATGTTTTAAATATTGACGATTCAATTAAACGTAAAGAACTTATGAAATAATTATGGGATAAAATATTCGTTAGTTAGTCCGAAATAGTTTGATGAGAAAATATTGGAGGTGATTATGAGGGAAGTGGGCGGTGGCGAGTGATGACATTTGTTAATTAAATGAAAGACGCGTGGCATTTAATAAAATAAAGAGAGAAGAGAAAGAGATGGGTGGGTCCAATCCATGAATTTGTTAATTTCCCTCCCTCTCTCCTTCCCGCACTGTGTCTTCACTTCTTCTTAATATCTCCATTTCTATAATCTAATCTTATATTTACTTTACTTTTTAGTATTATCTAAATTCATATCTATCATCACTCATCACTTCTACTTACTCTTACTACATTATTATTATTATTATTATATACACTTTCACACTATTTCAACTACATTCACACTCTCCCTAACACCACTCTCTCTTTCAGATCTGAAACCCTAATTCATTCTCAATCTGTAAGCATTCTCGCTCTCACCATCTTCTTCTTCTTCTTCTTCTTCTGATCTACCTATACCTCTCAGATCTACTTCACTCTTCATTGTTACTTACGCTTGTCAACTTTTTTCGTTTTTCTTCTCATTTGACTCTCAATTTTATTAGTCTACCATTCAATTATGCTTATATATCTTCAATGAAGCTTGATTTCTTTTCTAGATTCAATTCCTGAAATGCCACTACTTTTAACTTTATTAATACAACAACTAATATTACTGATGATAATTTAGAAACTTAGTGCCTTTAATTTTCGAAGATCCTTATTTGATTTTCTCAGGTTCAGCTATTTGGACGGGTAATTTGGGGCACTGAAATTCAATTTTTCACTTACATTGAGTTTTGAGTTTGCTTTCACTATGGTTTAGTAGATTCCGATTTCACATTGTGTTCCTATTTTCTCTTACTTTTCACAGCTGCTAGTTTTCTTTGCTCACAATGAGATGTAGCGTGTTTTACTTACCTCTTTTGCTTTTTGTATTATTATTATAAGATTTTCATTCGGAACTGTGTTTGGTATAAATGCGAGTATATAGATGACTGGTTTTTTCGGGTCTTCACTAATGATCTTTTTCTATCCTTTTGGTTGATGGAGAAAGGAATTTAATTTTTTTGTTGTTGTTGGGGGGTGCAGTCTAGGGTGCTCTGGAGCTTCGATGGCCGTAACTGAAGCTCAAAATCCGCTTCTTGGAGAAAACACATGTGGTTCATTGTTGAAGAAGCTGCAGGTAACTTCATTCAGTTATTCATCTCTGCCACCTTAATGTGCTACAGATTACTAAAGTTATGTTATATTTATTCACTGTAGGAAATATGGGATGAGGTTGGTGAAAGCGACGAGGAACGGGACAAGATGCTTCTTCAGTTAGA
>NC_021161.2:51185101-51207273 GCF_000331145.2 Cicer arietinum
ATGCTTGGATGTGTACAAGAGAAAGGTTGAGCAGGCTGCAAAGTCGAGGGCACAACTACTTCAAGCCTTGTCCGATGCTAAACTTGAGCTTTCTACGCTTCTATCAGCCCTTGGAGAAAAGAGCTTTGCTGGAATTGTTTGTCACTACTTAGCTTTATACTTTTGTCTTAAGCTCACAACATAATAATTGCATATATATGCTTTATAACACACTAAACAATAAACTAATTGACCATGCGTATCTATTATTCTTTTGCAGCCTGATGATACTTCTGGAACTATCAAGGAGCAGCTTGAAGCTATAGCGCCAGTACTCAAACAGTTATGGCAACAAAAGGAAGAAAGAATAAAGGATTTCTCAGATGTACAGTCACAGATCCAAAGAATATGTGGAGAGATAACTGGGAACTTGAACCTTAATGATGTACCTGTGGTTGATGAGTCGGACCTGTCCCTGAAGAAGTTTGATGAATATCAATCTGAGCTTCAAGAACTTCAAAAGGAAAAGGTAATTTGGTTGCTGTGTCGAATATTATATCAGTTAGTCGCAGATTTGAAAACTCCATTTGATTTCATTCACTAAACAGCGCATTGAGAGTTCTGTTGCATTGCTTTGTTTGGCAGAGTGACAGGTTGCACAAGGTTCTTGAATTTGTGAGTACTGTGCATGATCTATGCGCTGTCCTTGGTATGGACTTCTTCAGTACCGTAACTGATGTTCATCCAAGCCTAAATGATTCTACTGGTGTCCAATCCAAAAGCATAAGCAATGAGACTCTAGCTAGGCTGGCTAAGACAGTCTTAACACTGAAAGAAGATAAAAAACAGAGGCTGCACAAGGTCGTTAACTATATGCTTTCCATTGTTTGTATTTTTTGCATACTGTGGTTTGCCTTGCAAAATATTCATGTTTGCTGCCCTTGGAAGTGAATTTACAATTAACATTTTGAATTCATTTCTGATTGGCTTTTAGTCCACGGTATAATTTTTTTTTTACTTTGACCTGTACATCCCTTGCAGCTCCAAGAATTAGCTTCTCAGTTAATTGATCTGTGGAATCTAATGGATACCCCTCCAGAGGAAAGGAAACTGTTTGACCATGTTACCTGTAATATATCAGCTTCTGTTGATGAAGTCACCATTCCTGGGGCCCTTGCTCTGGATCTGATTGAGCAGGTACTAAAGACCTTCTGAAGATTAAAGATTTTGGCTCTGAAAATTATGCTGACAGATTATTTTGTTCTTTTTATGAAGGCTGAAGTGGAAGTTGAGAGACTTGACCAGCTTAAAGCAAGCAGGATGAAGGAAATTGCTTTCAAGAAGCAAGCAGAACTCGAAGAGATATTTGCCAATGCCCATGTAGAAATAGATCCGGATGCTGCTAGAGAGAAGATTTTGGCATTGATAGATTCTGGAAACATTGAACCAACTGAATTACTGGCTGACATGGACAATCAAATAGCGAAAGCAAAAGAAGAAGCTTTAAGCCGAAAAGATATATTGGACAAGGTTGAGAAATGGATGTCAGCATGTGAAGAAGAGAGCTGGCTTGAGGACTATAATCGGGTAATTATAATCTCCCTTATTCATTCTTTTCTGTGTGTTCATTGTGCTTGGTTGTGGTGAGAGAGATGAACCAAGACTATTACATGTTAACAAAAGTTGTAATCCTTTGAACTGAGTCAACTTGCATTTGCCTTTCTTCCTTAACCTACCAGTGAAAGTTATTTGCTATTTGATATTTCCTTACCCTATTTCCAGAACTACAAAATTTTAGCTTTAGCTTTACTGCAATGCAAATTTGATCATAGCACAAAATGGTTGCATAAACTTCCCCATTTCGATATAATAATTTTACCATTTGACACAACCATGTAAAACAGGATGAGAACAGGTATAATGCAAGCAGAGGGGCACACTTAAACCTTAAGCGAGCTGAGAAAGCTCGGATACTGGTAAATAAAATTCCTGGTATGTATGGAATGAATTACAACCACCATCGGATACTGTTATTATTAATTCCATTCGCTTTCAATGTAAGAAAAACAAAAGGATGCTCTACATTATTGGAAGAATTAATGTTGTTTCTTTTGGCGAAAATGCAGCTTTGGTTGATACATTGGTTGCTAAAACTCGTGCATGGGAAGAGAATCATGACATGTCATTCACATATGATGGTGTTCCTCTTTTAGCCATGTTAGATGAATATGCCATGCTTAGGCATGAACGAGAAGAAGAAAAACGAAGATTGAGGGTAAGTTTCAACGATGTGTTGATTAGGATGACTGATTTTCAGATAAACTGGAGCATTTACTAACAATAAGACCATGGGTAAAATTAAACAATCAGCTTGGCCTAATTCTGTTCACTATGCAGTTTTACTGACTGGTATAATCTGTGCACATTGCACTCTGTAGGACCAGAAGAAGTATCAGGAGCAGCAAAGCACGGACCAGGAAGTTGCCTTTACTTCAAGACCAAGCCCTGCTAGGCCAGTTAGCGCTAAGAAGGTAGGTGGCCCTCGTGTTAATGGCGCCAATGGTACTCCTAATCGACGCCTATCGCTTAATGCTCATCAAAATGGAAGCAGGTCTATATCTAAAGATGGAAAAAGGGATAATACTAGACCAGTTGCTCCTGTGAATTATGTGGCCATATCAAAAGAAGATGCTGCTTCCCACGTTTCCGGTACCGAACCCATCCCAGCATCACCCTAATGAGAGCTTAATATCAATCCCGTAATTCATCTCTGTAGCATTGCCATATTACTAGTTACTGGTTTAGGAATATAATATGTGAGTGACAAGTAATTAGAGAGGAACTGTTCTGAGCTGTGTATGTTATATTTTCCATATGGAGGTTTACTCGATACATGTTGGCTAATATTCCATTGAAGCCCTTTAGTATGAAAATATACACAGTTGGTAGTTTTGTCTTTTTTTCTTCTTCCAAATCTTAGCTTCTTTTCATTGGTTTTGTGACCGCATTTTTTCTGTCCAAAAACATGCATTGGTTTTCTAATAAATTAAAAGCTTAGGCATGTTAGGCCATATAGGCTCATTTTGATTAGGGAAGGCTTCAAGGATCATAGATAGATGTATTGCCTATTAAGCAGGTTCTCGTATCGACACGTAACACTTTATGTGGTCAAATATGAATTTGCCGAATATATTATCTTCTTGTGATGTTCCTCAGGAGTCAGTTTGTCCTGAGTGAAATGGAATGTATTCACCATGTTCATATTAGGATCTGGTTGATAGATATGAAAATAATGAGACTACCACTGAAATTAATAAACCTCTACGCATCTTACTGCAAAATAGAAATCACTTTTTATTTTTTTGACAACAAAATAAACCTCAAGTTAATCAACCAAAAAATTCACATCATTATGCTTATCACCCGTATCCATCATCATCATTACCACAAAGCAAACATAAATCCCACAATTTTTTTAATATAAATTAAAAATTTAGGAAAGTTTTGTACCAAGATTTGAACTGAGGTCCTCGGGGAAAATGATTTAATTTCTTTAACAACCTAATCAACTTATGTTGGCCATAAATTCCACAACTGCCATACAAAAGTGTCAGTATTTCTTTCTAATTGGTGATGGTATTTGGTCAAGTCATTAAAATAATCTATCATACGGAAAAGGAGGATCAGTATTCCAAAGTGTTGAAGTCTTTCTTTGAACTTTGAAGCTACACATTTAAATTTAGAAAATGTCATTTACAAAAGTTTTTGTAAATCCCTACATTAACTAACCAATATCACACTTGAAGTTTCTAAACCATATTATTCTCCTGTCAAACCAAGAAGCCAAGAACTTTTGTAATCCTCTAGAAAGTGAGATCATAATTTTTGGTGAGAGTTCAGAATTATTGTATATGAGATCCATGTTATGGGAACAAAAGGCAAAGACTGAAATAATTTTTAGAAACAAAAAAAAGTTTACTATATTTTCGGCTTATCAAGCATAATAATGTATACCATATACATTTATATATTAAAGGAATCTCAAATTTTAGTGTAATTTTTCTTCTAATTTTATATTTTTATTTAAATTATTTCATTTTAAATTATGTATAAAAGAATATCAAGTTTTTAACTATATATAAAAGAATACCCAATTTTAGTGTAAAAATTTTCTTTCTTCATATTACACTTTGTTTAAATTGTCTTATTTATTATTTTAAAATAATTATATAAAATTTTATATCGATACAATTATTATCATCTACAAAAACAAACACGTTACTGATTAAGAATTCAGAATCGTATTTTCAATTTTTAGTAACAAAAGACAATAAAGAAAAAGAGTAAACCAGCATCAACTTACTTACTTTATTTTTAATTATTTATTATTTATTACCGAAACGAGAAGCTTGAGTTTTTTGTACAAGGCACAAGAAAGTGAATAAACGACGTCGTTTTTATTGCAACAGTGTATTCTCTCTCAGAATTGCGATGGCGAACGAGAACGAACCCGCGAAGCTGTTGTTACCATACCTTCAACGCGCCGATGAATTGCAGAAACACGAACCTCTCGTTTCTTATTACTGTAAATCCATCTCTTTTCCTTTTTGCTTTTTATTTTGGATCAATTCCCTTATATTTGATTATTATAGCTTCGTCTCTTATCAAATCTAAAATATCCTAATAATATTTATAATTATCAATTTTGTTTGGTAAATTTAGGTCGATTATACGCGATGGAACGTGGCTTGAAGATTCCGCAATCTGAACGCACCAAGACCACTAACGCTCTTCTTGTTTCCCTCATGAAACAGCTCGAAAAGGTTTAATCTAATCCGAATTTCATTTACTGTGCCGATTCATTTTTAATTGCTCCTAATCAAAATTAACTAATAATACTACAAAATTTATTTCTCATATTTTAATTGATCTTATGGATCCCAAACTTGTTTTGTGATTGAAAAGAAAAAGCAAGTTTTTTCTTTTGTGTTAAGTTCAATTTGAAGTGGCTTCATGGACCCATATTCACTTTTGCTAGTAAGACTCAGTTTTTTTTTTCTTTCAGTTACACCCAAATAGGTTAATTGAACTGAATTATGTTCCCTACGTGAACTTAGGTCACCTTCACATGTGTGGTAAATTAAGTTAATGTAGGTTATGTGAATTTAGTTCACGTACCTATTTGGGTGTAACTGGAAAAAAAAAAATGGGTGTGATAAAAAAGATGGGTGAAACTAGAACCAGTTACCCAAATATTACTTACGTACCTATTTGAAGTTGTTGAATAAAAATGGGATGACATGCATTCCATTGGTTTTCTGATCTTCTGATTTAAGGAAAAGAGATTACGACACTACGAGTTCATGCAGTATAATTTTCTTATAGTCCTTCAAAGCCCCTAGGTAGAAATGGAATGGTTCATGTTGTGTCATGACAAATCAATTACTTGGAATCCCAATCCGATATTGATCAATGATTCAATGGCTAGACCATTGACTATAGTGACAGCTGACTGAGTGTTTCCCCAAAAAAGCAGACTCATTAAGTCCGAACTTTTGAATGAAGGTCGGATGACTCATTAAGATTAGAAAATTGCTCTAATAAATTAAAATTGAAGTTTGAGCTGTTTGATTTTAATCCAACGGTCAACACAGTGACTGCAAGGAATCCAGGTCCTCCGGTTTACTAATTGCAGTGTGTCATTTTTTCATTGTGGTGAATTTTCCTCAAGCTTGAATTTGGATGATAATAATGTGACACGTTTATATGATGACCTGTACTTTTTTTATCTCTTGAAAACAATTTCAGTGGTTGACACAATTTGATTGGTTATGTTTTTGTAATTTTTTATTTATTTAATTGAATCCTTGATTTGTTTATAAATTTATCTTTCTTTGTATTATCGTTATTGTAGGATAAAAAGTCAGTCCAGTTGGGGCTTGAAGATAATTTGTATCTTGAGGGATTTGCTTTGAATGTGTTTGGAAAAGCAGACAAGCAAGATCGTGCTGGAAGAGCAGATTTGTATGTTAAGTCGCTTATTTTTTAAAAGCATATATGTTACCGTGAAATTCTTATTATGCTCATACTCTTTTGTTTTGTCTATAACACAACTTTCTTGGATATTAATATTTTTATCTGTGATAGTTATTTACATATTTTTCTGACCTTTTGCAGGAACACGGCAAAAACATTTTACGCTGCTACCATCTTTTTTGAAATTCTCAATCAATTTGGACCAGTTCAGCCTGATGTGTGTACTTGAATGCATTGAACCTTATCTTTTTTAAGCGTGTCTCAATTGCACGGTTTTTGCTAGCCTTATTTGGTAAAAACTTGGGGCAATAATATACCTTTGTGTAATTGTATTGTATGTTTAATATTTCTGGTTTCTTTTGCAGCTGGAGCAGAAACAGAAATATGCAGCATGGAAAGCAGCTGATATAAGAAAGGCTTTGAAAGAAGGAAGGAAGCCCATGGCTGGCCCTCCTGCTGGTGACGAGGACCTGTCAGTTCCAGCGAGTTCTCCTAGCAATAGATATGTACGACTCAAAACTCAACCCGGTGTGTTATGAGTTTAATCAGTGCATATAAATATATTAATAAATATAAACAGTTAACTTTCAGTACTTTATTCATGCAGGATATTGGGACTACTGAAACTTCTGCTTCCAATGCTGAATCAGATTCTGATTCAACACATAGTTATCATAACCCTGTCAACTACCAGAATATGCCAAGCATTCATCCTGCACCTAAATTCCATGATACTACTGTTAATGATACTCAATCTTATACACCTGGAGTTTATCCTTCCCAAGACTTCCATCCTTCTCCATCTTCCCAGGATTATCATCATCCACCACCTTCCCAGGATTACCACCATCCTCCACCTTCCCAGGATTACCATCCTCCTCCACCTTCCCACGATTATCATCCTCCTCCACCTTCCCACGATTATCCTCCTCCACCACCTTCCCACGATTACCATCCTCCACCTCCTTCCCAAGATTACCATCATCCTCCACCTGCCAGATCAGAAAGTTCCTATTCTGAGCTCTACAACCACCAGCAATACACACCAGATCAGTCACAGAATTTAGGTCCAAATTACCCTTCTCATGAAACTCCCCCTTCTTACTCTCTTCCCCATTTTCAATCTTATCCAAGTTTTTCAGAAAGCAGCCTACCATCAGTACCAGTAAACCATACTTATTATCAAGGATCTGATGCTTCATATTCTTCCCAGTCGGCTCCTCTGACTACAAACCATTCATCAAGTGTGCAACAAAGTTCCAGCAGCAGAAATGGAACTGTCTTGGAACCCAAGCCAACTACTAAGACATACCAGTACGACAGTAGCTACCAGCCAGCACCTGAAAAAATAGCAGAGGCACACAAGGCTGCAAGATTTGCTGTTGGGGCGCTGGCATTCGATGACGTCTCAATTGCAGTAGACTACTTGAAGAAATCACTTGAGTTGCTAACAAATCCATCGGTTGGCCAGTAAGATTTTATGTAAAAAACTGGTGCTTGTATACATAGTATCTTGTTTTGTAATATATTTTATTCATTGTGCATTAAAGCGTGAAGAAATCCAGTAAACATGACTTGAATGAAAATCGTGAAATCTGCCCTGTGGAGTGTCTATTTCTCGCTAATAATGAAGTGTTTTTGAGTTTGGTTTCTTTGTCAAGGGGTTATGAGACATAAGGATCTGATTGATGAATTCCAGTTGTCTGTCTGGATCAATTTTTAATGCAGTCGTCCTTAATAATTATTAAAAAAATTAAAATCTTAGTATTTATCCTGCAGATGGTGTATGCTTCATCTGCATTTCCATATAGACTTGTCATATTCATCAAGATTATTCAAAACGCGCTACATTTCCAATAGCTTAATATCATCGATTTATGATAATAGGATCAATGAAGAGAAAAAGATAAAGTGGGTACTAAATAATTTAATGACATCAATATGTCGTTCGAATTACATGTTAGTAAAGCTGAATTAGATTTTTTGAAGGAAAAAAATGGGAAATAAAGTAAATTTCAGGAAGATCAAATGTAATGTCACATCCAAGTTGTATAAAACCATTCTACATCCTCATTCTTCGGAAACAAAAAAATATAAATATATTCATGCGGATGAATAGATTTTTGACGGTTATTCATGAGCCAATACAATGCTCAGGCGCAGACAGCAGAGTTAGATAAAAATTCATCCATTATCTGCCTCTAGCTAGAAAAATCATTACTGGACACGGAATGGGTGTTCAATGATCAACGAAAATCCCATGGATATGCTTCTTTAGAAGTGGCTTTTGTACAAACTAAATATTATACAATTCCAGAAAACTAAGGACTAATCACGTGAAAAAAAAAAACTATAATGATAATCTAATTTCAAAGATAAACATGTGATTAGCGGGCCTAAAGAGTCTACGTACAGATAAAAGAATTATACAGAATGAATATCTATAAAGAACAGCGCTAATATAACTTAAAACTAAACTAAGCAGTCACAGCTTAAGCTGAATATTTAACATCAAATGCAATCCATGCTCCCCAGCTATATTTTTGAACGAGGCAATACTGCTGCTATGAGCCTTGAAATAGGTCTCGCATGAATCTTAATGTATGCTAAATTACCATGCAAGAAAATATCCCGTTTGAAACCACCCAAATACCTGCATCCACACACAAGGTAACCAGATATTCTAAAACTGCGAAGTTCATGTTTTATCTATAATAACACACCTTATGCATGCTTAAATTTGTCTGGTTCCCTATGGTATCAGGTCTTATCATTAAAGCTTTAATATGACTTTTTTTTACATGCTAAAATATGACTTTAATCCCCCAAAATAGGATAATCATTGTTAATTTGTCAGCTTTTGGGTCATCTTTTATAAATAAAATGGATACAATTTTATTGTGGCACACAACACAAGTGATTTACTGGGTTAGATACATTAGGCTAATGAAAATCTCAGTTTAAAATTTGGATAGATGCCAGGGGTCAAATACTCACCACAAAACTGCAATGTCGAGGAACCACAAAAACATTGTATATTCAACTGATAACAGGTTGAAATGACTTTTTGATTTCATCATAAAACCACCTGCAAAACAAATCAAATCACCTTAAGGAACCCCACAAAACAAGAATAAACATCGTTCCTGTGGAAAAATACTGAAAAGTTATTGAAAATCTTAGAGTACAAGCACTAATATGATTTATATCGACATCGCTCCACCTAATAGATCTGATTAATGAGTCTAATATAGTAATCACTAATAATTAAAAATATACAACAAATAAATAATTGCATACTATATATTTACATAATTTTAAGTTTTCGACTGAGTCTAACACATCCCCTTATAAAACGATTTGTAAGGTGGAGATGCCCAAACTTTTCAAGCCCGTCTCTTTTTAGTGTGAAATTTTCAAATGTTTCAATACACACCCTCACGTCACGTCCAATACTATTGGACTTGGTGTGTTGATAATATGGTGAATAACCTGATAAATTGACTCTATTATGAAGTTTTTTAGTTGTTCCCAGCAGCTCCCAAACCTTTCACAACCATGACAATAACTAATAAGTGATCCAAATCTCCTAATATGTGTTCTGTTCTCTATTTCTGTTTTACTGTTACCAGCAATCATAAAGTTACAATATACAGCCATAACCAATGAAAACTGTTCAGAAAACTAAGGATAAAGAAACAAACCTGCAAAGGAAAATGGGCTGTACACTAGCACTTGCATCAATTCCAAATTGACATCTTCTGTCATTTTCCTGTTTAAATTTATCGTATGGAAGGACTACACAAGGGCCTCGGATAGAGCTAGCCATTTCGATTCTATCACTATTAGATTCATAAACCTTCAAAAAAGAAAAAAGAAGGCATATCTATAAGAAAATATCATAAGCAAATATGGTTTTAAGCAATAATATGTGGAGCATTATCATTTGTTTGGAACACCAATCAAACTAATGTAGAGGTTACACTTGAATTGTTTCTGAATTTGCTTGATAGATAACTGTTAGTCACATGAATTTATAGATATGAAGTTGTACAATTATAATCCCTTGATTATAGGGATTAAATCTTACTATAATCTCTTGTAGTTATATCATAATTATATACTAGGAAATAGGGAATATTTCAATAGATGAAATAAGGAAAAGAATATATCCATCATAATGATTTGGGACTAGTCCCAATCTTGGTGGTCAGGTTTTATAAGGCCCAACGAATGAGAGCTCTAATACCATCTGGGATTTGTCATCGAATCTTCTTGAGAGGATTACTCTCAGTCATGTGATTTTATATGAAAGAGTTGGTGTACAATTATAATCCCTTGATTATAGGGACCAAAACTGATTTCTAACATACCAATGCCAAATTTTAGCACTTGCGAAAATGAATTGGTATCCATCTAAGAATAAAGACGTGTGCCCATTTATATAAAGAAGTACAAAGAAAATTTAAAAAGTTACCTCATTGACTTCAGATATACAAGGATGCCCGATATTCCCAGGCAAATCATCAGGAAAGTAGCACTTCGTCACCTTAACCCACTTTATCCCAGTTTTAGAATCTTCCCACATAGACTGAAAATTAAATAGGAATAAGTCTCTTTGTCAAAGTTCTTCAAATTTATATAATGACTCAATTTAGCACAAGGGTACAAACCAAATAATGAATCAATACACAACTTTTTTTATATTCATATGCCCTTCGCAATTCATGGGTGAGTTTATATAAGTATGACATGTTCAACTGCTAGATTACAAAGAATACATGATAATTTGCTTGCCTGGAGTTTAGAAGGCGTTAATTTCCCATGGTTGGACGTGAAAAAAGCATGACCCTGCAGCCTATATGTTACTCCATCAATGCAGCAAGATTGATAATACTTTTTCTCATCTACAAGTTGTACAACATCACCAATCCATTCTACAACATGTGAGCTATCTGAAGATAAAGCAGAGTGCTGAATACCTTCAGTATTAGTTCCAGAACCTCCGACAGAATTTGGTTGTGCAACATCTGGGTCATTGCGCTTGATATCATAAGTTATGTTTTCTCCTCCATGAGACTCCTTTTGTTTACTAATCATAACGTGTCTATCTGTTGATATTTCAGCAGTGTCCTGTGCCGCTGTCATCCCAACTTGAGAATTTAGTGATGATTGCAAATTTTCACATTTAATCGGCTCGCAAATTTTAGGAGTTTCGGATTCTGAAGTATCTTTACAGGTCAAAGCCTTTGAATCTATTTGTTCAGCCTGATTTTCACCTGGCAAACAGGTGGAAGCACTACAAGTTGCAGATTTCATACTGATGTTTGGATCAGGCTTCTCATCAATGGTTTCGATGCTGGGTGAAATGTTTGAACCTTGTATATCTCTCATTTCTGGGGTATTTGAGTCAAATGACGGCTCATCATTGTGATTGGCACTGGAAACTGTTGGAACAGAGTTTCCAATTGTAGTAAACATATGTGGGCTGACCTTTGGATCTGAGCTCTCTGCTTTCTTCTCAGAAGAAGGTTGAATACCAGCTACATTAGAGGGAAAATTTGGTGATGTGTTTGAGGATCTCATCACACGACCATATTTTGGAGGCAAGGGCTTTCCACCGCTTAAATTCAAGCACCTCATGCAGTGCCAATCAACCCTATTATGAATTCCTCTAATGACTGATGGCTGCAGGCACTTCAAGTGAAATCCCTTTTCACAAGCATCACAGAGAAGAACGGAATCAACATCACTGACAGTGAGCTCACATGTCTGACAAGTGAAAGCCTTATTCATATAATCTCTTGATGGAGGAGTCCATGTGGGCTGGTCAGGAAACTTTGGTAGAAACAGTTTCTGGACAATTTTTGCAATTTCAGTGTGACTGGGAATCATAGGAGGTTGAGACATGTTCACAGCCTGCAATGGATGGTGCGTACTAGACATATTTCCAGGTGCTGTTTGAGTAATAAATGGTCTAATGCTCTTATCAGTTGTTACTTGTGGACCTGCCCTTGATGTGGTTACATCAGCAGTTCCTTCAACCTTGACAGTGTTATGAGCCGGCACCTTGTTTTCTGATATGCTTCTAGCTAATGATGCAGGTTGAGTCTGAATTGACCACGTAGGAACATTCACCAATGGTTGGTTAGCAGATGAATTGGCTACAGTTTAGAAAAAATCTCAAATTTAGTTGCCACTTCTATGACTGAAATGCCATCATATGCATTTTATTAAAAGCATACAATAAACCATCAGTATTGCAAACTAGGAAAACAAAACAAAAAATCCCTGCAGAAAGTTAAAACCTATACTTTTCCAATTTCCATTACAATCACCAACAAATAATAAAAAATGTAAGAGAAAAGACAACCGAAGGAAGAGGGGCAATCATTCAATTTGACACTCTTGAAAAACAATCTAGTGAAATTTCAGGTTTCTTCATGCAACATCGCATTCAATCTCAACGTATTATATAGAAGAAACTCCTGTAAGTATATAATCACAATATTTAAGCATTTTATTACATTTAGTTAAGGAAAATATGGATCTCCGCAAAACAAAATGTATGTCCGCACGACATGTTTAAATCATCATACAGTGAGAACATATTGACATTGCACTATTAGTGATTCATCAATAGGAACATACTGGCGAGAAGCTTTGGTGGAAATTACCTTGGACTTGAAGAACATAAGGAGCTCCACTCAATCCTCCAGTAACTTTGAACTGTGGGTTTTCAACTCTAGGCAGTGCTACAGAAGATGCATTTCTCCCCACGTGACTGCTAGGCATTACACCAGAAACCATGGGCGGTCTCACTTCATTGCTGGCTGTTGGATATTGCATTGCTGCAGAAGATCCTGCAGAAATATGGGGAGGAATAGACACCATGGAAACTGCAGAAGCTATTGCCGTATGGTTTGGTTTGTCAGGTGCAAACATTCGAACAGCATTTGTTGGCACACGATTGTCAACCATTCCACTAGCATTTGTTTGCAAGGGCTGAGATGTATATGTTGTAGAAGGTGCAGAGAACTTCTTTGATTCCTCCATCTAGAAATCAAAAAGATAGCAGAAGAAATGGAAAACAAAGGTGAAATGAACTCGTCAAAAGACTTGCCAGAGCTTATGCTCGTTTACATTACATGCATGCTATAAACAAACAGACAACAAGCGAACAAATTATCTAACTTTTGCACGAAACAAAAGTAAAAAGTATGAAGCTTTTCACATTAACAGAGTTCAACTTCTTTCAATCTCCACCAAGTTCCTACAGTCCTACCCCAATAAGGTAATTTAAGATTAAAATGAATTGCAACATGAGATTTTGATTGAAAAAATAAATTACCAAAACTCATGCAAGCAAGCAAAAGTCAGTAGTATTAAATTATCCACCAAAAGAACCCCGCATTAAGAAATAGTAATACAAATAATTGGATATGAAGCAGCAAATAACCCAACACACTTATCCTCTTTTTCTGAACTGACATATACTCCCAACCTACAAAGCATGTGTAGTGACACCAACACTAACACATAGACCCTAGTAACAATTGGAGAAAATGAATTATTTTTTAATGTAATCAATGCGTCGGTGTCAGACACCGGGCACCTTCGATCAGAAATGCCAGGGCTATAGAGCTCCCAACAACCAAGATATATACATAATGTCCCTTAAGCATCAATAACAACAAAGTTTCAAGCTAATCAACAATTCAAAACAAACAAGACCTACATTACATCCACATACTTAATCATTAAAAAAATTAGCGAATTGCAAAAAATTGAATTAATTGAATTGAACTAATAGCTGAGAGTTTGAATACCTTGGATTTAGCATACGAATACCTCTCAGCGATGGACGTCTTAGGATTTCGAAACCCTAACCTCTGGTCCCCAACCTTAGCATTCAAACCTAGATCTTCAATAACGGTGTCAATAGCTTCACCGGAAACAATATCCTTAGGAGCAATCCCCTGACATAAGACAGCAAGCTTAGTCCGAGCCTCCTTCATTAGCTCAACCTCCACATCAGTTGGCTTCTTTCCACCTCGCACCGCCGCCATCGTCGATAAAACCAAAACAATCTCCGCCACTCGCTTCAAATCCCCCTCCGAATCATCATCAATTTGCTCAACCTTGGCCTTCTTGGTGCACCGTTCGTCTCCTCCTCCGTTCTGAAGCTCCTCCGGTGGAGGATCCGTCGTCGGTTCTGGTAACTCGTCCATCGGAGAGAAACCCTAGAGAAATAGAAGGAGATAGAGAAAGCGAGGGAAGAGGAAAAAGAGAGAGAAGAGATTTTAAAATTTAATAAAAAGAAAAAGAAAAATAGAAGCGGTAATTTAATTAAATATATGTTGTGAGAGAGAGATATTGATTTAGTTTTTGGCGGGTAAGTGTTTTATAGTGTGTTATTTCAATTTCATTTTCATTTTCATTTTGAGTTTGAGAGAGATGAATGGAGATTTTGATTTTGGGGGTAAATTGTAGAAATTAGGTTTTATTTGGGATGAAACAGAGCGTGCGTGCGTGGAACGTGCACTGCACTTCCTAACTACAAGAGATAGAGCGTTTTATATAACTCACTTTACTCCTCCTGTTTCCATTTCCTACGTTACAATTTTAATGCCTTTTAATTATGTTTATTTAATTATTCAATAAAAAATATATCACCTCAAATTTATTAAAATCACTCATTTAAGAAAATAGTAATATAAACTGTCAAAAAAGGTAAATATTAATAAATATCTCAAAGACAATTGGTAAAGAACTACAAAAAATTAATTAAATATTGAAAGTTTAAATATTGTGTAAATTAAACTTTCAATTTTTTTGAAAGTTTAAATATTGTTATTTTCTATGCAAATTTGTTGCTTAATATTAATTCATCAAACTATTACATAATAAATTAACTTTTGCCAAAAATATAAAATTGATGTATTTTATTTAAATTTTGCACCGTCCAAACTTTAGATCAAATAAATCTGCTTTTATTTACTCAATTTTTTTTTTATATTCAAGACTAAATAGAGTATATCAAAAACTAAATATCAGTGTTGATGTGTTCCTTTTAAAATTGAAAGATGGAAAATTTCTTCTAATCTAATTATCCTTTTTGTATGAATGAAAGTAAAATTTTGACTTTAAAATATTTGAACGCACAACTTTAAAAAAATCATTATATATTTGTATTCTTAACAACTACCCAAAAATACTTATTAATATTTGTCTAAAAAATCACAATAGATTTGTCACTTGTATTAATATAACCATTACATAATCATAATTTAGTACGACGTTTTTAAACACCATGCACACTTCTTTTTAAGATCTAGCTTTTATATTAGTGAACTTATATTGTGTGTAAACCAATATGCATTTTCATTAAAAAAAAACAACAAATTATCATGTGAGAGTTGGAGAGTAATATATGAAAAAGTTGAATAATACATGAGTAAAATAACAATATGGAAACCATTCCAATTCTCCTAATAAAAAATAACTACTAATATTACACTTAGTTAGATATTCCACTAGTGATATATTTCAATCTATGAAAGAAAAAATAAATTATCTAAAAAATGGTATGTTGGCGAGCCATCCATCGTAATCTATAAAAGATTTTAAAGTAAATTTATATAAATTTAATTTATTTGGTTGCTTCTCCCATTTAACACGGTTTTTAGTATTGGCTCCCGGTCCTCTACAATTAACTTCTTCGAATGTGATATCACGCCTGCATCATATTGTATACATATTAAGAAGAAAAAAAATAAGTAAAACAAAAATATTAAATGACTATACACAAAAAATTATGTGCAATACAAATATATATTGCCTTAAATGACCAGTTTTTACATAAAAACAGATAATAAAATAAAATTTTTGTTTAGAAGTAGGTGTATTAAAAAAATTACATATAACAAAAATATTGAATATATTATTAAAAATAATTGAATATTTTACATGATGTGCAGTACTGATATATATTATCTTAGACCAATGTGTTGATTATCATTTTAATGTAAAGTATTAATTTAAACTTACTCTTGCGTGGGTTTTAAATTCCAAATATCCCATCCTTGGGGAGTTACTACTGATGAAAAATAAGTTTCCCAAAATATAACTCTTGCATAAGGGCCCCAAGGTCTTCCAAGATTCACATTACCAGTCCCAACAACAGACCCTCCTCTAAAAACAAAACCGTTAGAATCTTTTGGTGAGTTTCTATGTTGTGCTGTCACAAAACCAATGGGCTTTCCTTTCTCTTGTACAGCATTTATCACACAATTCTACATGTGAAAATCAATGGAAAAATAAATGCTTAAAATATTCAATTTTAGTACAAAATAATATAAATTAAAAGTCAATAAAAAAAAAGTATATTTATGCAATTGTGTGTAAGTTGTTAATGTGTTTCATCTAAATAGTCAAATTCATTTGTATGCAAATTTGATATTTAACGATGAAACAATAATTAATAGGATTCTCTTCTGGAATATTAGGTGAAAATAAAAGTTAAATGTATTACCTCAAAATAACTTTGGCCTTCACCACAAATAAAATCTACTTCTCCTTGAATAAAACAATTTTTGAAATAAGAGCGTCCGCTTGTTATAAGCAATGTATCTTGATAACCAATGAAACTACATTCATATAGAGCAGATTTATCGCCATATATATTAACTGCAACTGCGGGTCCATTAGATCCATATGTGTTCTACAATTATAATAAAAAAAAGTACATTACAAACAATTGGAGTTTTATCAATATTGTTGCTAAGTTTTTTTATTACATTTTTTTACCTTGAATGTAATACCACTCACAACAACATTAGGTGGAGATGAAATGAATGAAGCGCTCAAAGATGTACCCATATTTTGAAATGAATCATTGTAAGTAATGGTTGTGGCATTCCTACCCCATCCTTTTAAAATAATGCATGGCTTTTCAAAGGGTATGTGAACTTTTTCGCTACAAAATTTCAATTAAAACATGAAAACATAATAAATTTAATATGTCATATGAATTGAATGTGTAACATTTCAACTTAGTTGTACTTGTATTATTTATATCAAATGTAAAAATAAAAACTTACTTGTATATGCCAGGACTGATATTAATCATAACCCAATTTTTATTTTGGTTGTTTATAGAATCAATAGCAGCTTGTATTGTTACGAACGATCCTTTTTTATGTTGGTCAACAATGATAGTATTTGCAATCCAATTTCCACCACAATCTATAGCTCTACCTAGATAAAAACAACTAATAAACAATACTAAATAAAGCATCATCTTTGGTGGTAGAAGCAATTTTGTTATATTCAATTAGTGAAAAAAAATATCTTACTTTAAAATATAAATACACTTAAAAATTTAAGCAGTTTTTAATATTTTTCTCATTCTTTAATCACTTTAAATAAGTCAAATCCGTTAAATAGTAAGCATTCTCAATTAAAGTGTATAATGATAATTTTTCTAACTATATTTACAGGATTCTTTACAGTTTTTCAACCTGTGTAAATTTTTTCAAAATGCAAACTTACAAACCATAACCAGCATTAATCTCTTACTTTTTATTTTTTTTTAACTAAAGCATTAACCTCTCACTTTTGTTCTTATTAAATTGATATAATCGATTACAATTATAAATATCGTTTTAGATTTCACGGGAAGATTCAACATTTATAATAAATAATTACATATTTATATATATATATATATATATATATATATATATATATATATTATCTTAACATATATATTTCGTTAAATAATATATTACAAATCAAATAACATCAATCTATTAATCTATATAATATGTAATGCACTAGAATTAACATTATGAAGTGACATATTTAATATATTTAAAAAATAATTTACTAAGCTAATAATTTTTTTTAAATATATCAAAATAATATATTAATTAATATATTAAATAACATCTCATATTAATAATAAAATAAATAAATGTCATAATTTACATGTGTAACTTAATATAGTTTTAAAAAAAGTAATAAAAATCTGATCAGTTCCTATTTGTATTCACAACAAGAAGTTTCAAAAATACATTAAAAATAGTTTTAATTTAGGATCGTTTTGCTTTCAGTTAATTTTAGGAAAAAAAATTCAGTTTAAATGTGACCATGCTTTTTTTTTACCCAACACATTTTTTTTCTGGTAGAAAATGTAAATGTGTCCATATCTACATATACTTCCATGTAATCTCTCTATTCAAATCAAATAAGAAAGTTTTTTCTTTGACTCAACCAAATAAGAAAGAAAGATGGTCATTAATAAAAATAAACAAATAATTAATATTTCTTATTGGTACAAGTATAAGGATTTTGGTCTCAAAAGACATATTAGGGAGAATCATAATATAAGAAACAAAATGCAAAAATATAAATATGTTGTAATTTTTATATGCATTTTTTTTTATAATGAACGATTTTAGGTATTATATATGATGATGTTTGGTCTATACGTAGCCTATTACACCATGTGGGAAGCAAATACTTGGAAATAAGTAGTTGACTATGAAAACTTATATATCTCAATATGCAACTATATATACTATTTAAATTTCAGTAATTCCTATAAAATTGTTTTATTTCATTTTTAGATTTAGTTCTTTCGAGATTTCAAAATGTATTACCATTTTGTTGATGTTTACATTTTATTTAGCAAACTACAAGTAGATTACCATATTGCAGTGATTAAAATAAAACAATAAATACCAAAAGCAAAAAAGATATGTTTGCAAAGGCTTAAAAAAAAGTCTAAAAACAAAAAACAGTACAGTTGCACCGACAAAAAATATATTAAAATCAAATAAATAAAAATAATAATAAACAAAATACGAACAAGAATAAGACCACCAAAACAACTACTACGTTAATCCTTCAAATATAGATAATTTTTTACTTAATAAAAGGCCTTCAAACAAATTTCTACTAAATAAAAAAACCTCATATTCTAATATTTTTAAATTTAAAATAATAAAATCTTATCTAAAACTAATATTATCTCAACAAATATTAATCTTATATAAAAAAATATTGTACAAAATCAATTATATAATTTAAATCGTTTATATTAATTTAATTGAAGATTTTTTATTCTAAAGTGTAAAAATAGTTTATCATAAAAAAATTTAGAAATTTTACTAAAATACTATTACATACTCTAAAAGATCTCTTATTTAAATTGTTGTCTTAGGCCTCTATGCCTTGGACCGAACCCTATAAAAAAACCTTTGTAAAGAGGCGTGTTGTTTTATTGAGTGTTGGCATATATTTGAACAAGTAATCCTCAGAACAGGATTGTATAATTTACAAAAGGTTGTGTCCAAAGCTACACCAAAGATGGAACACATACAAGAAACTATTAACCAATGGATGTATCTTTGTAATTCACTCTTGACAGTTACCTTGACAGACAAGTAACTCATTCCCTTTATGATACATGAGCTGGTAGATGTTTGAGATAGTAATCTCCTAAGAAGGAAACATCACTACACACTGAAATCCATGGGGGAGTGTACAAGATACGCGCATTCGCAAGCGCAAAACCATTAAGAATTGGCAACGGAATTCCCTTCTTTAACTGCGAGTTCATGTACGGTATGAGGACGGTTTTGAGGACGGTTGATGTCAGGGACTGCAAATGTTTACAAAATAAAAAGAGTAAGGTTCATATAATAGCCAAGACTTATTAACAATAATGTATTTCAAAGTTGAAATTAGAATGATTTGTGTGTGCACAATGAGATGGTGTTATGTATGTGCTCTAAGGAATGTATAAATTAAATATGATTTATAAAATGACGTAGTTAGGTTAAGGTGAATGCATTTATTGACATTTACCTGAATTACATTCATGTGAAGTTTCCCTATTTTGCTCCATTTCAAGTATGTGGAAAACTTCAACAATTTAAGGCGACCCGTAAGACTGTTTCTTACGATTTCTGCGTCGCATGAAGCACTAATATCCTATGCAAACAAGCAAGATTAATAGAACATGTTAAGGTAAGATATTGATCATGTTATCATGAAGGTTACCTCTTCAACTAACAATAGAAATAAACATCATCTGATAAATAGAATGATAGGGGAAATTTAGCATATTATGAGAAAAGTTACTTTAAAAGTGTAAGCTTCAAACAATGATAAACTAAAAACTTTATTTAAACATACCACAGATATGCATGCAACAGGTATGACTTCACCAGCTTCTAGAACATCAATTATTATATCTACTGAAAACTTAGCGGCAATATCTTGATTCGACACTTGTATAATTGGTGGAGATGATGCAGAAAAATTAAGATTCATGTCATCATTTGGATATTGCTTGTATAATTGAGGAATGATGAGTTTCCATTCCGCAGTGTTCAGAAGAGCCTGATCAGGTAGTTCATCAAGTATCCATTGCAAAGTATCTGCCTGAGCCAACAACAACATAAACTATCAAAACTATATTTGAGTCTATATAACAATGCAACACAAAACTTCTAATCAGCATGCATACTATTCTTCGATGTCAGCAAAATAATCCTTTTATCACAAATTTTATGCTGTTCCAACACGGCGTAGCCAACCAAAGGATTCATGACCAAACTTCATCATTAAAGAACTTACTCCATTAAAAGTATGCAAAACATGTTTATGTATTGAAATCTTCAGAAACTTACTGCGAAGTAAACTTCGGAGGCCGATTTGAAAACATTTTCATGTATTGAAATCTTTATCATCTTTGGTAAATCACCACTTGAAATAGAAATGTCAGATCCTAGGCGGTAATGTTGAGGTACTAAAACATCGTTTTTCTCAGTGAATAAACCATTGATTTCAAGTTGGATAGAATAATTACTCAGCACAGGATTGTCCACAAAAGAAACATTTAGAGCAGCAGTTTCGTCTAATGAAATTGTCTTCGGAAGAGAATGCAGAAAATCGTCAAGTGTTGCTATCCCTTTTATTATTTTATCAGAGATAGAATCTTCAACTGCAGATGCTATGTTTCCTTTAAAAGCATCAACAAGCCTGCAGTAAAATAAATAAATAAATATTCACATAATATCTTCAACTACTATCTATCTAACCCATGTCTTAGGAAAATTGCTTACACTTGATAAAGCCAAGCTGCTCCACCATTCATTTTTATGGATAAGTCTCCAACATCACATCCATAGTCTAAGAGAATCAGCTTAAGAGTTCCTCCTTGGTTCCTTAAATTTACAGTAAGCCATACTTGCATATTCTCAACCTTAGAAACAAAGCACAATACAACTTAGTGAGGAACATTATTGGTTGAAGAGGTCGATACAAAAATTTATCTGCATTAACCTATTTTAGTCTTCGAGAAAACTGAGACTCAATTTAGTCCCTGATAAAAATAAAAGCAATTTTTCCGTTCGTAAAAAAGTAGATTGGAACAGCTTAGTCCCTACATTCTTTAAGAGAGGTGAGAACTAAGGTTTTCAGGTAGGGACTAAATCATCTCGGTTTTGTTATTCTTGAGGGCTAAAAGTTGCTTTGATTTTTCTCAATGACTAAATTTGATTTCACACTTTTTCACCGAATTCAAATTGGTCTTCCCTTTTAAAACTATATTATTCTCACAGGCTTTTTTTCCTATCATACTGAAATAGTGAAATACATGTCCTTTAGTATTCTTCTTGTTTTCTTCTTCTGTATCTCCAGTTTCAATTATATTCAACAAGTTGACCTAATTCCAGTTGAAGGAAAGTACAGAATGAAATTCCAACCTCAACATCATAACAGCTTTTCTAGGACAACCAGGGTAACCAATTTTTACCAAATTAACCAACCTTAACATCATAAGCCATCAAATAAAATGCAACATCAGAAAGAAAAAAGAAAAGGTAAGCACCATTATAGTCCCTTAAAGTGTAAGACAATGTCACTTTGGTCCCTTACTCGGCCAATAATTCAAATTTATCCTCGACTCGTCAAAATAGTCGCTGAAAGATACTGTTTACTATTATAAAAGTCCCGAAAGATAAACTTAATGTAAAAACAGTTCATAACCAATATAACAAAAGTGACTAAACTAACCGACATTTTAATGATTCGATAACTAATTAAAGTTTTTGACTGAATCAGATACCAAAGTGACAGCGCCC
>NC_021161.2:51207758-51218162 GCF_000331145.2 Cicer arietinum
CTACACTTCAAGGACTAAAATGGCGGTTTAAAAAAAAAGCATACTATATAAAAGTGAAGAATATTATTATAGATTATAGATTAATAGAATACCTTGACAGTGGCAGTTCCACTATCTGAAATTCCAATTGGGACTAACCAACTGCTAACAGTATACCTCCAATTCAAGCTCAAATTAGCAGTGGCACCTGAAACAACAACAACAATGCTTGTATCTCCAGTTTCAACAGATGAAGAACTGACTTGGATATCTTTGATTGTGATCTCAGAAAGAATCACACGAGCTTTTCCAACAAGAGGTACTTGAACAGATTTCTCAATTTGTGGAAGCTGAGAAAGAACTATAGATGATATAGCTTGGTCTATTAGAATATCTTTGACAAAGTCAAGACCCTTTTCAGATATAACTACAGAGATGAAACCCTCTTCAATACAAACACTTGTTGAGATGAATAGTAGGGAGAAAAATAGAAACAATATTCTATGTGCCATGATTTTTTTCCTTGGGTTGTGAGGGATGAATGATCTTAGATCAAACAAACATCAACATGCAGCCTAGGTTGTTGTTGTTGTTGAATCTTGTGAAGACACTTTTAATGATTATTGTTAGTGAAAGATGAAATTTTGTTACTATTTTATCTGTTGGGTATGTAATTTAATTGGAATGGAGCTAAGTTTTTCTGCTAACAACGAAATGTGAGGATATTAGGTTGATTTTGGAAGTTTGTTCAATAATTAATTAATATTATTGAATTGGGTTGATGTTTGCATAATATTAGTAGTGATCAATTATTCGGATTTAGTCTGATCAAGGTCCAACATAAAATTGATATTAAATTTTTATAAACAAGTAAAAATTGGGATCTTAAAATTTAGATCAGTCACCTAATAGAGCGAAAATTCGGCTGAACAAGATTTAACACAAAATTGATATTAATTTTAAAAATAAAAATTCTGAAAATATGGGTAACTTACATGTGCCTAACCTAACACCTATTATTCATATAAAAAATATATAGTTGTCTGCAAGCTCGAGACCCACGCGACTTGTCACACTTACATTTAGTGGTCACTCAAAGGAGAAGAGCCCTATTAAGAGGGACAATTAAAGATTGATTTTTCAGTACAAAAGCATATCCTCAGCATCATTTGAGCTTCTTAATTTTATTTTGGTGAGACCGATTAAGACATATCAGATTTAATAACCCTGCCATTGTTCACTCCAATTATGCAGCCCTTTGAAAATTCAAAATTGGTTCAAGTCAAATTACCCCAGGTTATTACGTTTAATATTGTTATTCTACTCAAAAAACTATTTTTTAAAGTTAAAGAGCACACTTTTAAAGTAGAATTGTTCTTAAAACCAAACTCCACACCAACTTGCTCCAATGGTAAAAACTGATTTTTAGAGATAAGAATCCACTTAAGAACATAGCTGAAAATGCTCTAACTCAGACTCCCAACATAATTATGTTGATTTTGAAAGACATTAAAAAGTTCCATGCATTTGTCTGCATTAAAAAGATTTTCTGTTGAAAAGGATCATTGTGAACCACTGAATTCAGGAAATGCACGATTCCAATAACACACATGCTACATAAATAGCAGAACATAAACTTTTATGGCCCAAACGAATATCAAAACTTGAATAGTGGGTTTTTTCCACAGATTTATATGGCTCCCAATATTCCCTGATACAATCCAATTCTTCCTAATCAAGTTCTCATATATGCAAATGTCATTTTCCTTCTAAACCATCTATCCATCATGCCTTTTAAATGAACAGAGGTAAGAACCATATATTGCCAAATCACATACTAATTCACACCACTGCTACAATAATATCGATGAATGAAGTAGGCAGATGCTATGCTAGACTCCTGCCTCCATAACGGACAATTGATTCACTGATTCCTCCCGTTTCAGACATCTTCTCGATTCAAGCTCCTATTCATCAATTCGAGTATTTGGATACAGAAACAAAGAAAACTGCTTTATAGGAAGTAATCTGGAGCTGGTTTCTTGGCAGGTGCCCCTCTTGATTCCTGTTTCATTAAAATTTGAAAAATCAATTTCGACAGATTAATAAATTAACTTTTTCATTGGTGAGGAGGGGGGATAATGTATATAGACCACTGATTGTTTGCTCAAACATGCAAAGAAGGTACATTCAAATGCGAAGTCCCTGATACGTAGAATTCAGTAGGATAAAAAATATTGAAACCATAATGCATTAGGCGCATTCTTTACCACATGAATCAACGAATTTGACATAAAGGGATTGACGCCTGTTTGCTGCTTTTTGAGGAAGCAATAATCCATATACTAGCCTATCAACATACTGAGTTTATAACAATAATAAATATCAAGTGATTTTGCCAACAAACCTGTGGGGCAGCATCAAACACACGAAACTGCTTATTGAGATTACCATCTAACTCCAGAATTGCAGCTACATTACCACATCTGTAACAAAGACGAAAAATGTCATATTAAATGCACCAGAACAAAAATAATAACAGACATTTGAATTGATTATGTACCTGTAGCAATAATTTGGAGCTGACCAGACAGTAACTATCTGGTTATTGAACATCCATTTATATCCTTCCATTACCAACTGATGAGCTCGACATATATAATCAATGTTATTGGAGTGGTTAAAAGAAGTAACAACACTACCACCAAACAAGAAACCAGCACCACGGGGACTCAAACCCCATCCATCCACAATATCTTCAGGATCTGACCATAAGAGGTCACACATGGCACCGTCGTGAGGTACCTCTTGCTTTCTATCAATAGTTCGTATCTGGATATGAATAATAAATAATTTATATATTGTAGCCTTGATACAATCTAAATCTTAAGATACAAATAAATTAGAGTAGAATTTCTAACCTGATCCAATGTTGAAATGGCAGGAGAAAGACCACCATGAACACTGAAAATCTTGTTTTCAATTAGAGCAGACAAACTGCAGTTTATCGTTATCAACAAAAGAAAAGTCATCAGTAGAAATGCAAGTTAAAACATGTAAGTCTGTAAATGAAGTTAGTTTTATTAAGTTATTAAGCAACTACATACATAGAATGTTTCCATTAAAACCCTACTTTCCTTTTTGGTTATTTCTATACACAAGAAATGCTAGCAAAACACAATATGACAATCTTTTCTACACCCTATCAATAACTATGTGAACTCCCATGTGGCCTCTTTCAACAAACTGTGCACAATCTCTAAAAGAGTGTGGTGTTAGCATTTTTCTTCTCTATATCATTTGATAAGGATGTCAAAATATTCGGTCAATGGTTCTTGGAATCACCCACCTCAACCCTTTTTCCCCTCTTAAAATACACAAAGATAGGCTACATACAGTATCCTTCTAGTCTTAGCCTAGCTCATATCCATCTAAACCTTTCCCCAAAAATAGCAAGGAATTAGCAACAATATGGCATGAAAAATGGAGTTTGCGGTAAAACGACCATTTCGGGAATTTTATAGCAAATCAAGCATTTAAGTCTTGTGAAGGGGTAGCTCACATGTGCAAGAAAAAAAAATCAAGTAATGTTTAGATTAATATTTATGTCATCCACAAAAACACACACAGGCAGCCTGCCAGTGCACAAGACTCCCACCAACTGGGGTCTGGAGAGCGTAGATGTACGCAGCCGTACAGTTGGGCCAAGACTCACCCTCTCCACAGAAATATATGCACCAATAAAATCTTGAGATCTATTACATAGCAGCAAACCTTAAATAATCGAATATGTCAGTACAATATCTCCAAACATTTACTGAACCATATTTCCGAAGGCACTCGTCATAGAAACCATATACCTGTAAAATGATGGACATTGAATAAGTATTCCAAAGTCAAAAAAGTGTAGAGAAAATGAGAAATATTTCAGCGTTTTTTCCATATTCATTATTCCACTTCAGCTCATAGACAAACCTGTGTGATCTGACGACTTTCATGGTTTCCCCTGATGAGTGTTATCCGATCTGGATACCTCACCTGAGTATATGTCATTAATTAGTTACAAAGTGAAAGCAGCACAATTAATGTCTCAAAATGAATACGAGTGATCCAGCAACTGATAGGGCGTAGCTGTCACAAAACCCTTTTAACTTTTGTTTTTTGCTGAAGGTAATTATAAAAGAAGAATTTAACAAGATAACTAACTCAAAACTTTATCAAATCCTTATGGTACAAAGAAATCATCAACATATAAAGAAAGCGGAAAGAAGGGGTTCCAGGTATTCTTCCTAAAAAATAAAGAAAATATAACAGTATAAAGAAAAACATAAGCTCAAAAGTGAATAGCAGTCCCTTTGCATTATAGTTAAACCAACAATAACAATAATAATCAAGCATTTTCTCAGTAGGTGGTACATGGACCAATCAACACTACAACTTTCTCATGTATCAAGTTCATAAATATATCATTTATCTCTGAGTCTCTATAGTCTATAGTTTGACATATAATATTTCTTTATCTCCCTCTACCTCTAACTTCAGTGTTGTCAATTATGCATTGCGAAAAGTAGCGGTTTGTTCAACTTTCACTGTGCTACAGCGCTATAGTGCCGCTATTTGACAAAATTTGAACTAACTTGCATTTCGCAGAACAACAGTGTTGTGTTTAAATTCCCCCATGCAATAGCGCTATAGTGCCACTATTTTGACAGCACTAACTATTGGGCTATTCTCTTTCTAATCTCTGTTGTCAATAGCGGCGCTATCGCGCGCGATAGTGGAAATGCGGTGCGCCAGACATCGTCCCCGCGGCGCGTCTGGCCGTGAAACCGATGTCACCAATTGTGGTGAACGCAGCCGCGAATAGCGCCCCAACGCGCTGATGGGTTGCGCCCCAACCCGGATCCATGACCCGCTACTCAATTTTTACAGGTTTTGTTGAATTTTTTAATTTCATTAAGGGTATTTAAGTCTTTTTGCACCAAAGTCCCTATTATTTTATTATTTCTTGACCTTTCTTCTTCTGCTCCTCCAGTTAACTGCCGCAACCCTTCTTCTTCTCGTTTCTTCTTCAGTTCTTCTTACTCTGTTTTTCTTCTTCTTCTTCTTCTTCCACTATTTTTTATGACTTTTAGATCTTGATTATGATGTTACATTTTGGCTATCAAATATGAAGTACTATGATTACCCCTTTATTTTTGCTATCTTTTAGTATTTTTATCTATTGTTTGTATTTTATGTTTAGTTTATATACTGTTTTTTTGGTCTTCACAATATCCGCGATCCCGCTACCCCATTTTTGGGTTGGACGCTTCGTGCCGCTATCCGTGACTGATAACATAGCTTCTAATCACCTCTCATTATAGACAAAGGACTCTCTAGAAAGTTAATAATCAGAAACCTACAAACAACGAGAACCAAGGCTAATCCCGCTAAGTAGGGTCATCTCGAAACCTACAAAGTGGGTGCAAAATTGCAAATAAAATCCTGAAAATAACTGCTGAGTGAAAGAAGCCAGCCTAACATTCCATCCTAGTGCACCAACAACCAGTCAAAAGAACAAAAGTTGAAAGCATCTCATTCTTGTTAACAAAACCTCAATATCAGTTTACTAAAAGACCATCAATAAAGCCTAAGTTTAGCCACGCCACTCATGCCATCCCATTAATAAAGCCTAAGTTTAGCCACTCAAGTTCAATCAAACACATAACATTACCCTATGACTAAACCTACAATCTGAAAACCATAAGAGCACATGTCTATTCTATAATAATAACCATTGAGCAAACTGACTGAAGCATTCTTTAAATTGTTGTAAGGCAGCCAAACACTATCCAAAACATGCAAGAGCACGCACAAAAAGCAAACTACAACATTCTCTAATATAACCACTAAACATGCTTCTAACTTCCGATTTCATGATAACAAAAACATTGCAAAATAAGAACAAAAGATCATCTACCTTGAGAGCAAGCAAAAGCAGAAAGGTTTCAACGGAGTAAAATCCTCTATCAACAAAATCCCCAAGGAACAAATAGTTAGTTTTGGGGCAATCACCTCCTACTTTAAAAAGCTCTTTCATGTCATAAAACTGTCCATGAATATCCCCACATATCTACACACAATAAAAAAAACAACAAAGTTATCAGTTCCATTAAAATAAAAAATCACAAACAGGATCATAAAATAAAATCCCAGCTACACTCTCACCTCCTACATACCCCCATGATACTGTGAACTTCACACAAATCACGAAGCAATAAACTTTGTAAATTGATGGACATAAAAGGGGAAATAAAAACTAACCCTAACTTATATTTCACTACATCTTTTTTATAAGTAGACTAAGTGAAAAACACTGAAACTCACACACAAAACTATGAGGTGCCAAGTTCGAACTCAGGTGAAGATGCACAACCTAACAACATCATCGATATTTATCAGCTAAGCTATGTCATACGGACAAATTGATATTACAATTTTCCCTAGATAAATTGATATTACCAGTAAGAGTAGTTCTTAAACCTAACAAATAATAGAAAGAAAATCGAAAGGGAAATTAATTATCACCCTAATACCCTATTTTACTTTAGAGCAAAAAAGAAAACAAGAAAATTGTAATAAGCAAGTATGTAAAGTAGAAATTGAATGAATAAGAAGAAAAAAAAAAAAGAATGAATTACGGTGACAGGGGCGTCGACTCTTTGAACATTGCTTTCTTCAACGAGGATTTCGATGGCTTTGAGGCAGAGAGCTTTAACTTCTGACTCTTTGAGAGGTTCGCATCTCTTCAGCTGTTCTATTTGTCTGTCTAGGTCAGACATCTCTCTCTCTCTCTCTCTCTCTCTCTCAGCTTCCACTGCTTGCTTCTTCAATTTCCACCTTTCTTTTCTTTTCTTCTCTTTTGCAAACTACACTCTTTATTTTCATTTATTTTCGAATTAATCGATTACACTATTACCTGCTTTTTTGCGGACTGCTAAATACCAACTTGCTTTTTGCTCCAATATTAATTAGTATAATAATCTCATCGAATTACAAAATGTCGCTCTTAATATTTAGGGACTTTTTTTCTAGTTAAAATAATAATAATATAAGCGTCTTTATAATAAAATATAATACCACTTAATTAACAAATATCGCTATTATTATAATTAGATATTATATTTTGAATTTAAATTTAGAATTTTGTAAAATAAAATAAAAATTCAAAAAAAAGAAAGTACTAAAAATTAATTTAATAGAGAGAGGTTTTTTAGTTACAACTAATTTATATTTTTATTAAAAAATATTTATAAACTAATTTTTTTTTTTTTTTTGCATGAGGAAAAGAATAAACATAAAAAATACTATTAAGTTTTTAAAAATTACAAAGTCATGACATTAGCTGAAAAGTGCGGAAGTTAAACTAGGAGGTGGTTCATGAATGACAGACAAATTTCGTGCCACTAACTCCCATTTTCACAAATATATATGCACAAAAATTTATTTGACGAAGAATATGATAGCAAGAAAAATTAAGTCTTTCTTCATATACTTTCAGATGATTTTGAATATATTAGCATAAAAATGGTAAGATATTCTTCATAGTCATCAGCAGAACCACATGGAGCAGATTTGAACAGCATATAATCCTCTTAAATCTAACTTGTCAACACAACTTGACTCTAAACAAAAAAAACTTGAAAACATAATTATTATGTGTCTAATTGGAGTAAGAATAAGTCGGATAGATTAGTAAATGTCTTCATATTAAATTATATTAGACTTTGATTAGATCAAATTTTTTTAAAAATAGACCAAAGTAAACTTATATTTAGTTAAAAAGATTGTCCTAAGAGCTACAAAAAAAACTTTTTTAGCTTGTGAGGATGTCATACTTATACAGATATAAATAAATTTTTTTAATTAAATATATTTTTAATTTCTATAAAATTATAATATTTTAAGTTTTGTCTCTAAAAAATATATTCATAATTTAGTCCTTGTTTTGATTTTATAGGGACTTTTTTAAATAACTATAAATATTATTTTTTTCACAACAACTTTTCAAAATAGAGACTAAAAGTAAATAAAAATACTTTTAGACATTAAAAAATTGATAATTTTTTATAGATATTTTACCTGTTTTTAATTACTATTATTTAAAGTTATATTTTGAACTTTTTGTTAAATTATAACTCTGTTAATCTTTTAGTAATTTAATCAAATTAGTCTATCTTAATTAATGACATATTTATTGTTATAAAATAACATTAAAGAACGATGTCATGTAAAGTCAAATTACTTAAAATGTCATGTAAAATAATAACAAAAAATATTAATTTTATATATCTAAAAAATATACTTAATTTCACCGGGAAGAAGATTGTTTCTCTCTAAATTATAACTTTGGTGTTTATATTGGTGGATTGGAAATTTAATTAGCAATCCTAAATGTCACGTAGTATGAATATACGTTTTTAGCTGAAAACCAACCAAAATGATAAATTTGATTGGTGGAAGTAGAGTTATTGGACGAAACCAGAAAAAAATAAACAATTAAAATGAAATAAATTTAAAGACTAAATTTGTAATTTACTCTAATAAAATCAATGGGGGAACGGTATAGCATAAATGGTTAGACTCCCATAATGTGATTAACCCAAATTTGAATGTTGTGAGAGATGTTCATATTTAGTGTACCATAGAATTCAAGCATGATTATCTATGGTGAAGAAAATCTATGAAAAATCAAAACGAAAAATAACTGACTGTTTACAAAATACAATTTGATCAAAATAGGCTTTTTTGAGTTGTCAGATCGTTTTTGTGTGAGTGGATGTGAGTTTGGCGAAAATGTAATTCAACTTTTTTTAGTGTCATTATTTTGAGTTGATATGAGATCGATTCTAAAATGGTGGAACGTATAGCACATTCTCCAATGTTCTATCAATCATACGGGTCAATTTAAAAGGATATGAATTAACATAAACAAAGTCATCAAATTTTTTAATCTTATTTAGCTTCCAAGTATTTAATTAATTTAAAAGATCATAAATAATGTTATTTTTCATCATCAAGAATTAAAGATGATAGTATCGTGAAAAAGTATTGATTAGAGCATAAAATAAAATAATATGTTTTTATTATGACCTAGCTCTTTAGTGTCACCAATATTTTTTATATCTCTCCTCAAATACTTTATAGTGTTGTGGGATGTTTTCCTCTTGTATGTTTTTATGTATCTTATTGATTTATCCTCAACTCTATGTAATAGTCTAGACACACCTCAGTGCTTAATATTTTAATCTCAATATATTCTAAATAAGCCAATCTTTTTCATAGATATTTTTATATATTTTTAATACTAATAAAAAATGAATATTTTCCCTTTCCTTCCTTTTTTTCACTTTGTTTCCATTTCAATTTCCAACAAACAAAACCAATGTGGATTCTAGTATTCTACTAGACCGAGTGAACAGAGGTAGAAAAAAATGATAGGTACTAAAAGAACAGCGAAAACGACGCCGGATTAATTAATTAATTATTCGAAGCCTTTCAACATTGCAACGTAAACGACGGTGCCGTTTACTGGTGGCGTCACGCTACCTTCCATCGTCTTCCAAAACGACGTCGCATCCTTCAGCTTACTCCCACTCACGATCGATTCCTCTTTACCCCCCTTCCAATTATTTACCTCTATCAACACAATTCGACTTCTGAATCGTAATCTACTTCTTTTTTTCTTTTGATTATTATTCAAAGAGAATTACGAGTTTTTGTCTGATTTTGAAAAAAATACTTCATTCTATTCAATTATTTAATCTCTAAGAAATTTTGAATTTCATGTCTGATATTGATTTTAATTTTAATTTCTGCACTTTAATATGTTAATTTTGATTCTCCCTTTTCGATCATAAAGATTTTAGGGTTCTTTGATTTTTGTTTCTTTGTTACTTGAATTTCTATATTAAATATCATCGATTCCTTTTACTTCATCGTTGTTAATTGCAATTACAGTTCAATCAGCGAACTAATACATTGTGAATTTCTGATCCTTTTTTTATGGTTTTACTATGCAAGTAGAATTTATCTTTTGTTATTCATATTGGATGTAACAGTTCTATATCAATCTCGTTCCACACTGTTATGAAGCTTTTCTAGCATTTGTAGTTAATTTGTTGCATGCAATCTGTTACTATATGTGTTTGTTTATGTCTCATTTGATGAAAATTTTGTCGAATAGAAGCTATGTAGAATAGAAGCTATGTAGCACCGATACATCTGATCGAAGGCTTGTCCCGGTGTCCAATGCCTATACATTCAATTAATCCATTTTCTCAAAATTATTACCGCTATCTGTGCTTCACAGAATAGAAGTTCCAATGTTCCATTGATCACTTCTTATGTGAAATTTCTATATTTGATTGCTTCTTTTTTTTT